>NC_071258.1:14962913-15170413 GCF_023375685.1 Ictalurus furcatus
ACAGAATCCCCACTGACAGCCATGCTCAACCACGCCCACTCTCAGCCACATCAAGCAAACACTCCTGTTTGTTGATTAATATTTTTTTTTTGTTTGTTTGTTTGTTTTTGTCATGAAGACAGCAGAAACACAACAGACTAGATGTATAGTGACCAAAAAAAGAGAAACAAACTCTGACTGCAGTCTCATTTGCTCAGGCTCTCTTTATTATTAAATCTGTTTTGTCTGTAGCAATGTGCCAGTTGTGATGACAAAGCTATTATAAATAAGGTTTGCTGAAGCATCAGGACACACTAAACTACATTTTCTGAAATTCTGACAGAGGTGTTTGTGTCACACATTCAGGAAAAATCAGATAGGCTGAGCAGATATACTAAACAAACCGGCTTATACATAAACAAGCAGAAGACACAGGCCATGCGCATCAATGCTCCTGTCTCTGACCCAATTAGCATTGAGGGACAGCCAATCAAGGATGCAAATGTTTTCACGTACCTCGGCAGCGTCATTAGCATTGATAACAGAGATAAAACAAAAGACATCAAGGCCCAAATAAATAAAGCAAGAGGATCTTTTAGCAGACTCCGAATCATCTGGAAGTCTAAACAGCTAAGCCTCAGAACAAAGATCTAACTTTACAACAGTATTGTTAAATCAGTGCTTCTGTATGGCTCCGAATGTTGGAGAATAGTGCAAGATAGTGCAAATGAGCAAATTAGATACCTTCCATAACAGTTGCCTTAGGAATATCTGCAACATCTACTGGCCCAATACCATCTCAAACCTGTACAAAAAGACAAGATCCAACAACGTATCTCAGGAGATTAAGATGGCTTGGACACGTACTCAGGATGTCTCAGGAAAGGATACCTAAAGTGGCTTTGCGTTGGACACTACTTGGCAAGCGCAAACGAGGCAGACCAAGAACAACATAGCAACAGACAGTGGCAACCGAGCTGGAAGAAATGGGGCTCTTATGGGGAGAAGCACAGTTCACAGCTCAGGACAGACCTAGATGGAGAGAGCTAGTAGCAGCCTTATGTCTTACACGGGACGAAGAGGATTACGTGCGTGTTTGTGTCACATATCATAAAAGACAAATGTTAGGTTAGCATCCGCTAATTTTAAGTGCAGGAGAAAACTGGTTAATTTTGACCTTTTTTCCACTAGTTTAGTCTTCCAGGCAGTGACGTGGCAATGTACTATAGTACTTTGAAGACACGTCGGTGTCATAATTATTAATGAGACTGCATGTTCTTATCCTATGAGAATACGCAGTCTCTTAATTATTCACAACAGCACGTGGTGCTTTCCTATGACACGCTACACTGTAAGATCACGTAGTAGATGAGAGGGGCGTTCAAGGGTTGCAAGTGTTTGTTTCAGTGGTGTAAGAGTTAGAGTGTGTTGCATGGCTTTCCCCACGATGCTACCAGGGCTAGACTCTGACTGCGGGCGGTTAGTTGGCCATCAACTACCGACGCACCAAAAGTGCTTGTGTGTAGCAAGCATTTTTCTCAGGAGAGCTATGAGAAGTGAAGAAAGGTGGACTTCAGCCTTGCTTATGAAAGCAGTTTGCGTCTAGACAATGATGCGGTACCAGGTCCTGAGCAGGGCTGTGACGGTGGCAGTTTTTTACCACCACGGTGGTTAATGACCAAATTTATATCACTATATTATATAATTTTAGGGCTGGACAATAATTCAATATCAATATTTATCACAATATAAATTTTTTCAATAATTTTTTTAAACACGTTTCAGATATTTCGACATTACAGCATTTGTCACTGACTGACGTTCAGGGCGCAGGCATCAGTTCATTGTATTCAAACCGAGCAGAACATGGCTATGACTATGTGTGTGATGACATACACCACAGACACGCAGGCAGTGCTCTTCAGTAGTAGGCTAAGCTCCAACATGGCAAGTTTTAGCTACAAAATGAGTACCCCCGACCGCAAAAGAAATGCGACTGAACGAGCTTCCACAAGTGAGGAGAAAGCAGACGAAACAGTTGATTAGAGAGGAAAAACTAATTCATG
Source organism: Ictalurus furcatus (assembly GCF_023375685.1). NCBI lineage: Eukaryota > Metazoa > Chordata > Actinopteri > Siluriformes > Ictaluridae > Ictalurus > Ictalurus furcatus. The sequence continues at coordinate 14,964,959 of NC_071258.1, forward strand.
GTATGGAAGTGGTTTTGCTATCTAAGCTCTGATAAACTTCAGGTTTCAGTGTGCTTGCAAAATGTGCTGGAGAGTGGTGCCCAATAGCAGTGGGAACACATCAAATATGTGCCTGAAATATCACCGCCACCTGTGTCAAAACAAAAACGCATGCAGAAAACACAGATGGCTGCATTCATGCCTTATGACAAATAGTCTACACGATATAAAGACATTACTATGGTGGTCACAAACTTTTTGGCTAAGGACGGTAGAAAACGTGGGCCTCAGTAAAATGATGTCAGTCATTGACCCCGGATACGAGCTCCCTGGCTGGAAATATTTTTCACACACAGCTATACCTACACTTTATAGTGAAGTTAGGGAAAGGGTGGAGGAGCAACTGAAGTCAGTGTCATATTTTGCGACCACAGTTGACGTGGTCAAGCCGAACCTCGGAACCATACTTGAGCCTGAAAGTCCACTTTATTGACCAAGATACCTGATCCACTTTATTAACCAAGAAACTTGTCAGCTTATGCCTCCAGACGGTTTGCTTTCCTGAGGATCACACGGTCGAAGCAATTACAGACGGACTTACGGACGCGCTCACCTCCTGGGGTCTCAGCGAGGACCGCCAGGTCTGCATCACCACAGATAGCGGGACCAATATCATAAAAGCTGCCGAGTTTAACAGATGGACAAGACTACAATGCTTCGGTCACTGATAAAACTCTGCTATTGGCAAGTTATACACAGTTAACACACATTTGAGTATTATGTCATGTTATTTTGCTTATGGTATAAGGATATATTACTAAAATCACTGCAATAACAAATAGACGATATACTTCACACAAAATTGGCTTAACCTAAACACTTCTTATCATAGCAGTGCTTGTAAATTTTTTGATAGCTATTTTTATATTCTTTATATTTGTTTATATTTCACACAATTTTATGCTTGCTATATGGTTGTTGCATGCCACATCATAAGAATTTCATTGAGCATGTGTTATAATGTGCATTTGATTTGATAAATAAAACACTTGAGTTGAGGTGCTGTGTTGTGAAGGCTATGACTATGGAGCCTTGCACTGCATTCTTAAGTGGCTGCTCCACTACTCATCTTAAAGCTCCATACCAAACTCGGACACTAGATAGTACTTAGTTGGCCTATAGTTTATCACCTAAAATTATGTGATTTCATTCCCCCAATTTAAGTGACTTTATAGGCTGTTCATTTATTCTTCGGTCAAGACATACATATTTGTATGGATTTATACATACTGTACGGCAGTTCTATCGATTCAATTCAAAGGCGTTTTACTGGCATGGAAACAGATGTTTACTTTGCCAAATCAGGTGTGAAATAAAAACAAACAAACAAAAAATGTACGCAAGCAGGAGAACTGTGATTTTGCTGTAAGAATAATATAAATAAACCGATTATTGTAGTTAAAATATAAATCCAAATGAGAACTATATATTGCAATATTTTTTCTTTCTGTCTACAGAGAAAGTTAGCCAAGATAAGCGAGTGGACAGAGCAATTGAGGTCCGGTGGTGGCTGCCTTCTCCTACTCCTGGAAGAAGAAACGGGACCTTGCAGATGCTGAGGAGACGTATCACTTGCCAAAGCACAAGCTCATCAGTGAAACACCAACAAGATGGGCTCCTGTCAACAAATGGAATGAATCAACAAATGAAGTGGGTTCTGGAGCAGAAAAGGGCCATCACAGAGGTCCTCTCAAAGGACAAGAAGAACAGGGTGCTGGTTCCTACTTGGCTTGAAGTGGACATTTTAGAGTCTATAGATGCAGCTCTAAGCCCGTTCCTCGGATTCACCGATGCCGTGTCTGGTGAGTCCTAGGTCAGTGCGTCATTACTAAAACCAATGATGCATCTCTTCAACACCTCCACCTTCTAGGAAGCAGAGGATGACACAGACCTCACCAGGACCATAAAGACAACAGTGATGGGATACCAGAATGAAAAGTATGATGACCCAGCCATGGATGATCTACTTGACATGGCATTCCTCTTTGACCAAAGATTCAAGCTTCAGTATACTCAGGAAGAGAAGTGAGAATACATATCAAAGAGAAAGCTGTGTTGGAGATGCTGATTGACCCGGGGAGAAGGAGAAGAAGTGGAATGAGGAAGCGGACAATATTGCACATTTCTCTCTGGTTAGGCACACATCCAAAATGTTCCCAGATCGCCAGTGTAACATTTGGTTTCCCCAACAAGATCCACCTCAGCGGCAGAACCCGAAGTGAAATTGCAGAATTCTCCTGGCTGGATTTTGCCACGCTCAAATCAACCTGCCCGCACCAAACTAAGACAACCCCATATAAGGCGTTTGATTATGATTATGTAATTTGTGTATACAATCTCCCACTATATGGTAGGCTATAAATACAAATTAATTTAGCAACTATTATTATTATTATTATTATTATTATACTTGTATACAAAACACTGTAGTTTGTACTCGTAATAGTGCCATTCAAGCAGAAGCATTAACGTGGCGTGTGATGTGACACCACTGCAGGTGCAAAACTACCACTACAGGTGGCGGTTGTGATGGCCACAGTCACATAAGTTTTACTTGCCTTTTACGCAAATTAACCACTTAAAGCTCCAAGGCCCGCTGGTAGTTGTTAAGTGCAAAACTATGCTATGTACATAGCTGCTGTGTGTACATAGGTACTGATTAATTAGCTACCATTCCAACACTTCTCCCATCCACGCTGCATCCGGTTCGTCCATGTTTTCCTCCATAGTCATGCCAGGGGATAATGGTTCAAATTGATAGGGCAGAGCATGCACCGTTATCCATTGTGTCTCCATTTAGCCCTGGGGATTCAGGAGGAGAGAAGTCCTCAACCTCAACAGAGCCCTGTGTACTGTTGCCAGTGCAAACTTCTAGGTCACTATCCATCTGTACTGTGAGAGTTCTGAAGGTACGAAAATGTACATACGGAACCATTTTTTGCACATAATTAAAAATTTGTTTTCAAATATATGCATTTATAATGTGTATATAAACATATATTCATACATATATAATAATAAAAATTGTACATGTACATTTATATGTATACAATTATACGAAATTAAGATTAATCTAATTAATATGCAATACATGTAACAGGGCATTCAGTTATTTTTAAAAGGGAAAAAAAGAGATGGTAGTCAATGTATTTCATTGAACTTTGCCAGCTATTAAAATCTTACAAATCCTCATACTTTACCCCTGATTTTTTAGCAAGAGTCGGCATGGGCCACTGACAGATGCTTGTCACCCTCTTCCTCCCCTTGCCCCGCCATGCCCCTCCCTTCTTCTCACAGCAGTCCACACTCATTTAAGTTGCATTTTTCAAAAAGATTGTGAGGTAGAGGGGGGGTTTCATGACTCTTTAATAAAGTGAACAGTATGTAGAAAGTGTGCTCAATTGATTTCTATGCAGCTCATTAGAGCGAGTGAAAAATATAAAAAATAAAACTGGAATTGAATCGGAGTGTGAATTGGCCTTTAGTATTAAATGAACCCTTCGTTTGACATTGCATCAATCGATACCATGTCTTTAAGTACTTCTAGCATCTGTTGTCTCTCAGCGCTTTTGTCATATGGCATGACACTTTGACTACGATGTTTTTATGCTGATATAGGTTTGCAATGCTGCCTTGCTAAGTCAGCACCAACGCTCAACATATTTGCACCGTTTTTGAAGAACAGGTTTTTTTTCCAAAACACTCTAACACATGCGCGGTGCTGTTTGTTTTAGGTACCAACAAATTCACTTAACCACGGCTCTCACTCACTTGCGCAGATGAAGCGGACTCATCTTTTTGCAAATATTCAGTGCTTGTTCACCTAATAGTTCTGCTTTGTTGTCTTGCACAGCGCACGAGGTGATTGCCAGTTTCTGACAGTCAACTACAGGCAGGTCACATGATTTTAAACCCAATTTGCAAGTCGCCGAGCAATTGGTGCTCACCAATCGGCAGTCGATCGTTATGTGTGAACTACTCAACAACGCATCACGGAGACATCGGCAACGCCACACAGATATTTGGCATGCTAAATATGGGCGACTCCACATCCTGTTGTGTGAAAAGTGTCGTCTCTGGGAGCGACTGGGCGACGAGTTACAGCCAATGATAGAGAAAGGCATGGGGTGAGGTCTCGTAGCAGGTCTCGTAGCAGGTCTCGTAACATCTCGCAGCGCTCGTTTCTGTCCTATGTCCATCTTCAAATAAACAACTCCTGTTTCACATGTGGTTTTCACGTCATATGTCCGTGTCACTTTTCGCACGTGTCTTCATGACAAAACATAGTTTGGACACCAGATAGAGTCGTCGGGTGACAGAGTTGTTGTCAGATCGTGTAGTGTGTGATCCCCTGTCACCGAGTAATCACGTAGTGTGAACACCACGACGACTTCATGACTCCTGATTACAAGACAGCAAGTCGTGTAGTCTGAAGAGCGGAGCGATCTGCCGACGAAAGTCGTGTAGTGTGAACTTGTGTAGTTTCTCCTTGTAAAAAATGAATAATAATAACGCTGTTGGCTAATTCATATTGCAGTTTTGCGAATTGAAAATAGCACTCTTTCAAATCGAGGATTCAATATAAAACTGGCTAATTGTTCAGCCCTTAGGCAGCTAAGCAGGCATAGATAAAATATTTATTTTCAGTTCACAGTTTATGGCACAAGCAAACTACAAGCATACTGTTCCAATGAAACTAGAGCTGACATATCTGAGTGGTTTATGAGAAACACCCCTGTTCCTCCACTAGCTATGTTTATGCAACAGGAGGCATTTTAAGAATGTTTAAAAATTACCACCCTTCCTGGTTCTCATTTAGGGTTTGAAAGTAGATAATTTCCAGAAAGTTCAGCATTGGAAATAATCCAGTCCAATAGAATGCCTGGAGGTTAAAAAGCAATCCTGGACCATGTTACTTTTGAAGAAGCCATACTCAAAACTGTACACCTCTTCGCAACTTTGAAAGCCATTTGTTCTAAAATAAAAATACTTGTTTGATTTTATTCTAGTTACCAATTGAGATAGAACATAATAGTGAGAAGTCATATCCACCGCCCGCCATACTGATCATTCATCCTTCATATAATATAAGGGAAAATTTAAATTATAATTTAAAATTGTTTCCAATTCCAAAATAATCAATCAATACAGTTCAATGATTTGAAACCGCATATTCATAAAAGACTACTTCATACAAAGCACAAAGCTCACATTCATAGGCCAGCCATCAGGTCACTACAAAGATGTTATGCTCTTGCCTTTAGTCACGTGCACAACACTGGTCTTTTCAGCACGCAGAGCCCGAGGCCAGTGAACACTCAACACCAGAGCTGCAGAGAACGTCCAACGAACAGAGAGCCCCAAAACACAGGAAATTAATCGTTCTGGCTTAACTGCCAGCTTTGAAAGATCCCAAAAAAAAGGAGAGAGAAACCAGGTGCTTATAGGTCAAAATAGAACCAGACTGAGAGATTAAAGACTCAGGAAAACTTTGCAGGTGTTTTGAGTTAATCAGCTAATTAGAGCTCTTCTCAGGTCGACATTTCTGTATTATAAATTCTTTATTCGAATATTTTGAGATACTGGATTTTGATTTCCATCCGTAAGTCATAATCATCAAGAATACAACAAAAAAAGCTTGAAATATTTCAATTTGTGTGTAATCAATCTAGAATATATGAAAGTTCCACTTTTTGAATTAAATTACGGAAATAAGTGAACTTTTCCACGATATTCAAATTTTTTGAGATGCACCTGCATACAGGATATCTCATTTAAAGGTAAGACACGCTTCTATCTCATCGTCTGATTCCGGGAACAGCCATGTTGATCTGATGTCACTCCCTGAACTCGGAGGAACTAGTCGAGATGCCTACCCAGAGTTCCTCAGTAGGAGTTTTAAGTTGAGAGGAGGTTATCTTTGGCTTCTTACAAGTTACACCCTCTATCCAAAAGCAGCATAAACTTCTGGGTTAAAGCGCATTTTCATCACAACACAGAGAGGGGATTTACGGTCTGTTAAAAACCTTATACATAATATCCAGCAGCAGAAACTAATAAAAATGCTTTCTAAAACTGTCAGTTTAGCCATATTCATGCTGTTGTCTCATCTATGATAAAACACTTGCATCCAGACAGTTATAAATTAACAGCAGGAGTATGTACAGTGCCCTCCACTAATATTGGCACCCTTGGTGAATATGAGCAAAGAAGGCTGTGAAAAATTGTTTGATCTTTTGTTAAAAAAAAAAAACACAAAAATACTCTGCTCTCATGGATATCAAACAATTGCAAACATAACTGGTTTATAAAAAAAAGTCTTTGTTAAATATAGGTGTGCAACAATTATTGGCACCCTTTTAGTCAATACTTCCTCAATACTTGAGTTCTACCTCCCTTTGCCAAGATAACAGCTCTGAGTCTTCTCCTATAATGCCTGATGAGGTTAGAGAATACATGGCAAGGGATCTGAGACCATTCCTCAATACAGAATCTCTCCAGATCCTTCAAATTTCGAGGTCCACGCTGGAATGACCATGGCAGGACCTTGATTTTGTGGTCAGTAGACCATTGTTGTGTTGATTTTTATGTGTTTTGGATCATTGTCCTACTGGAAGAATCAACCACGGCCCATTTGAAGCTTTCTGGCAGAGGCAGTCAGGTTTTCATTTAATATCTGTTGATGTTTGATAGAGTCCATGATGCCATGTATCCTAACAAAATGTCCAGGTCCTCTGGCAGAAAAATAGCCCCAAAACATTAAAGAGCCACCACCATATTTAACCATGGGCATGAGGTACTTTTCCATATGGCTACCTCTCTGTGTGCATCAAAACCACCTCTGGTGTTTATCGCCAAAAAGCTCTATTTTAGTTTCATCTGACCATAGAACCCGATCCCATTTGAAGTTCCAGTAGTGTCTGGCAAACTGAAGATGCTTGAGTTTGTTTTTGGATGAGAGTAGAGGCTTTTTTCTTGAAACCCTTCCAAACAACTTGTTGTGATGTAGGTGACTGCGGATTGTAGTTTCGGAGACTTTCTGACCCGAAGACATAACTAACTTCTGCAATTCTCCAGCTGTGATCCTTGGAGATTTTTGGCCACTCAAACCATCCTCTGCACAGTGCGTCAAGACAATATAGACACATGTCCAATTCCAGGTTGATTCATAATATTTCCAGTTGAGTGGAACTTCTTAATTATTGCCCTGATGGTGGAAATGGGCATTTCAGTGCGTTTGCTATTTTCTTATAGCCACTTCCCATCTTGTGAAGCTCAACAACCTTTTGTCACACATCACAGTTATAGTCCCTGGTCTTACACATTGTGATGAATGACTAAGGGAATTTGGCCCATGTGTTACCTCAAATGTATACCCCTGTGAAACAGGAAGTCATGGTTGAACAATTTCCTGTTCCTAGTCACCCAGGTGTACTAAAAAAATGGGAATATACTTCAAATATATTTTTCTCTCATGAATTCATAGGCATGCCAATAATTGTTGCACACCTATATTTAAAATTTAAAAAAAAAAATAAAAACCTGTGATAAACCCGTGTTTTGTTTGCAAATGTTTGATATCCATGAGAGCGAAGTATTTTTGTGAATGTTTTTAACAAAAGATCAAACGGTTAAACAATAAAGACAATTTTTCACAGCCATCTTTGCCCACATTTACCAAGGGTGCCGATATTAGTGGAGGGCACTGTACATCAGGTTACTTTTCCTGAGTTTCATGTTTGCATCACACTGTTCATGTTACTGTATAACAGATCTGAGGCCATCTGGGGTCCCTTTTTTCACTTTAAACATGACAGTGGTGGAAATTATCAACTAGTATCAACATTGTTATTTTTATTATTTACTTATCAGAGCTGCATATGACCAGTCATTTGAAAGGAAAGAGGTTAATCTAAAACTCAACAGCTAAACAAGTATAACTGATGTTAACTTTAATCTAGTTATGGACATGCCCCAAGGAGGGCCTTGGGAATTCTTTTACTATGGAAGGTATCCCTGGATGCAAAGCTTGACACCCCCTGCTTCATACTATTTATATGCATGTGGATATGCATGTCACATTATTGATTTTGGAAGCGTGTGTGTGTGGGTCCTTTAAGCGAAGAAGGCTGTTCACGCTGCTAGCGGTCATTTGGAGAAGGTTCCTAAAACACATGCCCCCGGAAAAGGTCAAATCACCGACGAAATGATCATCTCTAATTTGTGTCTGAATCTAATATGGACTTGAATTTAACTCCTAGATCAATAATTGGATCACTGAATAGTAGGGCTGCAACTAACGATTATTTTCATAGTCGATTAGTTGGCCGATTATTTTATTTATTCGATTAATCGGATGGGGGGCAAACTTTCAGTACCTTTTTTTGTTAATTAACATAAAATCCACAAACTGAGTGTTGCAAATATACTTCAGACTAAAACTTTACACAACTGTTTGTCCAAAACAGAAAAGAAACCAATACACACACACACCAGAATATATATTATAAATTTAGGACTGTAGTTTAATTCTGTGCTTTTTGTGCATCCATAAAAAATAATCCATAAATACTTATATACAATATAAACTAAAATAAATGAATTAAATACACATATATATATAAATTATTTTATAGTATTTATGCATTTTTTTTTGGATGCACAAAAAGCACAATTAAACTACAGTCCTAAATTAATAATAAAAACTCTGCACCCTTCACTGCACCTTGTGGTTTCTGTTACTCGCTGCCTTTAGACGTTTACTTTCAATCATATTGTTTTAATTAGACATTACAGATCTTACTTGCGCTCCCACTCTGCATCAGAGCGTCTACACCGCGCGTGATCAGCAACACGGCCTCGTTACTAACACATCACTTCCGTTATAATAAACGGCAGAAGTTACACTGCAAGCACCCAAATACAGCATATAATGACAAACTTAAATTAAACTAAACCTTTTAAGCAGCTTGCACCAGTTTCACCTGCCCCTTACACAAAAAGGAGCATTCTGGATATAAACATAAGTTTGTCCTCGTGCATCAGTTTGATTTCCACGGTGTTTAAAATGCCCCCCTGCCTTAAAGGACTTGGAGGTCACACACTTTCTTCCTCAGTCACGTGATGATTTTGCCTCTGTCTGATGGTGACTGAGGTCATGTTGGGAATAAAAGGTAATGTTGACATGAACAGTAAACTAAAGAAAGTCACTGTCGGTGACTCGGGTGTCTGCTAATGGCAGCGTGCGTATAACAGCATGCGCTGTCGACTAGGAAGCAGCTTATACTTCCGGTTAGTTAAAAAAAAAAAAAAAAAAAAAACGCTAGTGTTATATTTGAGATGATATTACCTTTCTAAAATTCATACACTAGACGGCAGTCCACAGTGCAAGTGTACAGTACTTCATTTGTGACAAAACTTTAGTATTTACTCTCCGAAGCACGTTTTCAGAACAGAAGAAATGTAATGAGTAAACATGCCCCGTGCTGCGTGCAGACCAACTAATCGATAATGGGATTCGTTGACAACGATTTTCATTAACGATTATTATCTATTTTATCAATTAGTTGTTGCAGCGCGACTGAATAGACATACATCAGTATATCACACAGACGTGATGGCACACAAAAGCAGAAGAGAGAGTGACTCCACTTACCATGCTCCACTACTTTGGAGGAGAAGTCTAGTTTGAGGGTGAGCTGAGAGCAGTTGGAGTTTGAGATCCAGTCCGAGGAGAAGGAAGAGCTGTAGGTGGGTCGCTCTTCCTCTGTGCCAGCCAGGGGCAAGTACCCCGCCAGCAGGGCTACGACCACGAGGAGCCACACCGCTGTTAGCGTCATGGTGTCCGCACTCCGTTTCAGTTCATAACCATCCGAAGAAGTTTAAAAGTGTCTGTTCTTCATAAATCACTGTATTAATGTGGCTGGAATTAAATAAAGACTGATTAACAGAGCAGGAGATTGCAGGTTGCTTTAGATGCAGAGAAGCCTGGGTAATGCATGGCTTAGGCTTTCATTTCTTTCTGCGTTTTCTCTCCATTTTCGGATCCCAGTGGAGATGATCAGTGATGTTGCACAGACTGAATGAGGGGTGCCATCATTCCACACACGGAGAGAATATTAAAGCCGATAAGGAAGTAAAATAATTCGATTCGCAGCTCCAAAACTATAAGAGCCTCCCTTCTCCTCCTACAGAAACATAATACAAAACATCATTTAAAAAAGAAACAGCAAATTGGTCGAAATAAAATGTAATGATAACCAATAAGTTCTTCTAGTGCTAAATCAAAAGCCAACACAACGGTGTGAATCAGATAATTGATTAGTGAATCCACTACAAATGGTAGATTCACTAGTTAAAACAAAAGGCCAAGCAAAATCAACGGTGATGTGTTACTCACAAAGTTAATGACCAACAAAAATCAAGTGTTATGTGTAAACAGGCACATATAGATAGATTTTGACAAATATATATATATATATATATATATATATATATATATATATATATATATATATATATATATATATATATATACACACACACACATACATACACACACACACACACACACACAGTGAGGGAAAAAAGTATTTGATACCCTGCTGATTTTGTATGTTTACCCACTGACAAAGAAATGATCAGTCTATAACTTTAATGGTAGATTTATTTGAACAGTGAGAGACAGAATAACAACAAAAAAATCCAGAAAAACGCACATCAAAAAATGTTATAAATTGATTTGCATTTTAATGAGGGAAATAAATATTTGACCCCTCTGCAAAACATGACTTAGTACTTGGTTTAAAAACCCTTGTTGGCAATCACAGAGGTCAGACGTTTCTTGTAGTTGGCCACCAGGTTTGCACACATCTCAGGAGGGATTTTGTCCCACTCCTCTTTGAAGATCTTCTCCAAATCATTAAGGTTTCGAGGCTGACGTTTGGCAACTCGAACCTTCAGCTCTCTCCACAGATTTTCTATGGGATTAAGGTCTGGAGACTGCCTAGGTCACTCCAGGACCTTAATGTGCTTCTTCTTGAGCCACTCCTTTGTTGCCTTGGCCATGTGTTTTGGGTCATTGTCATGCTGGAATATCCATCCACGACCCATTTTTCAATGCCCTGTCTGAGGGAAGGAGGTTTTCACCCAAGATTTGACGGTACATGGCCCCGTCCATGGTCCCTTTGATGCGGTGAAGTTGTCCTGTCCCCTTAGCAGAAAAAAAACCCCAAAGCATGATGTTTCCACCTCCATGTTTGACGGTGGGGATGGTGTTCTTGGGGTCATAGGCAGCATTCCTCCTCCTCCAAACACGGCGAGTTGAGTTGATGCCAAAGAGCTCCATTTCGGTCTCATCTGACCTCAACGCTTTCACCCAGTTGTCCTCAGAATCATTCAGATGTTCATTGGCAAACTTCAGACGGGTATGTATATGTGTTTTCTTGAGCAGCGGACCTTGCGCGCGCTGCAGGATTTCAGTCCTTCACGGCGTAGTGTGTTACCAATCGTTTTCTTGGTGACTATGGTCCCAGCTGCCTTGAGATCATTGACAAGATCCTCCCGTGTAGTTCTGGGCTGATTCCTCACTGTTCTCATGATCAATGCAACTCCACGAGGTGAGATCTTGCATGGAGTCCCAGGCCGAGGGAGATTGACAGTTCTTTTGTGTTTCTTCCATTTGCGAATAATCGCACCAACTGTTGTCCCCTTCTCACCAAGCTGCTTGGCAATGGTCTTGTAGCCCATTCCAGACTTGTGTAGGTCTACAGTCTTGTCCCTGCCATCCTTGGAGAGCTCTTTGGTCTTGGCCATGGTGGAGAGTTTGGAATATGACTGATTGATTGCTTCTGTGGACAGGTGTCTTTTATACAGGTAACAAACTGATATTAGGGGCACTCCCTTTAAGAGTGTGCTCCTAATCTCAGCTCGTTACCTGTATAAAAGACACCTGGGAGCCAGAAATCTTTCTGATTGAGAGGGGGTCAAATACTTTTTTACCTCATTAAAATGCTAATTAATTTATAAAATTTTTGACATGCGTTTTTCTGGATTTTTTTGTTGTTATTCTGTCTCTCACTGTTCAAATACAACTACCATTAAAATTATAGACTGATCATTTCTTTGTCAGTGGGCAAACGTACAAAATCAGCAGGGGATCAAATACTTTTTTCCCTCACTGTGTGTGTGTGTGTGTATATATATATATATATATATATATATATATATATATATATATATATATATATATAAATAAATAAACAGCTCTAGACACAACTCACCATCAATATTTCAGTTTATGGGAAAACTGATACTCCCACCCTGATTTAAAGGGAAAGTCCACCATAAAACGCATCAAATTGGCTTATATTGAAATATTTATGATGTATTTAGTGATTGTGGTGCTAATTTATTGGTTGGTGCTTTATTTCTGTTATTGTCTTTAGAAGTCAGCAGTTGTGTTGAGCTGATGTCTCAGGTGGACATTGCTAGCGCAGTTACAGTAGTGATACATAGTAATAGGAAAAAATAAACAAATAAGTCAACAATCTCGAACATGTGGTATTACTGTCACATTTCGCTGTTGGCTCCTAACAACAAAACAGCAAGGACATATTTTCTCAGTCGTTTTCCAGTAACGTTCAGTCATATTAATGAGAAATCCAATGTAAAAGTACTGGAGACTGCAAACATTGGACTCTAGAGCAGCTAGTTATATGACGCAGTTGGCAAGGCTAGTCAGCAGTCTCTGAGATTACAAGCGTGACAGTGTGGAGAAGGGCTGGGTACTGCGACCAATTTGGCAATTTGATTCGATTCTTATTCATGTGGTTTTGGTTTGACTCAATATCGATTAGTTATCAATATTACATTTAAAATGTTAGTTGTGCAGACATGGAATCCATGTTTTAGTATAGATGCTGGTGACTGAAACCTTCCTACTTGGCAATATTACTGAAATACATATTTACATCAACAATATGGCGCACACAATTATGTTGAATTCCTTTTTACTTTTGAGTAATAAACATTGTAACAAGAAATCATAAATATCTGCATGAACGCACACGAGCTAAGCACAAACTGCACTAAGGATGTCACGAGAACCGATACTTCGGTACCAAGTTGGTACCATCATTCTTAAAACGTGCCAGTACTTGTTTTTCTGCAGGAGCGTAGGTACCGTTGGTAATGAAGGTACAGAGGTTGCAATTCTTCCAGAACTGATGGGGGCTGCAAATACACATAAGTGTTTTAGTCTGTGCCCAAGTGGTAAAGAAGAAGAACAACGCCTACAAGCACACAGGAAAAACTACAGAAGATGGTGAAGTTTAGCTCCGCCCTGACTCGTTGATAATTGATGCGCTGAAGCCGGTGAGCAACCGATGCTACCGTTCATTTCTAACAAAGCGAGGAAACACCTCGAATTTGGTGAAGCACCTGAAAGACGGTCCTATATTATGTTTGTTTGAGGCAGCTGGCATTGTGGCCGTGAAACCAGCTAACATGCACCACGTAATGTTAGCGATAGACAGTTATTTGTTAACGACGCTAACGCACTGCAATGTTATAAACTACCTACAAATGGGCCACCATGCATCGCCATTCAGCCCGTGTCCTGTCAGCAAAATGTAGCCTAATATCACTAATAATTATTCACATGTTCATACTTTTAATAGATCTTTTTGGCCTGCCACCATATCAGTGAATTTAAACTAATGCTTGCTTTCAGAATATAAGGGGGGGGTGTGTGTGTAGTGAGTTTAGGAGTGCACCTTAGCACTTATAGCCTCCGTTATTAGTCATTGTCAGACAGTGTTTGATAACTAAAATATCCCTCTCTCTCTCTTTGCCAGTATTAGCCAGAGGAGGATGTCCACCAGGAGTTTTTAATTTTATTTTTAAATAATGTTTTATTTTTATTAAACCACACCGCGGTATCAACTTTGGTATCGAGTATCATGTACTTTTGGTGGTATCGGTATCAACTACTAGATTTTTGGTATCGTGACATCCCTAAACTGCGCATTACTGTAAAGCAATAACAACACTGTAAATGTGCAACAGTGAAATTCGTTAACAACGCAAAACTTGTTTAAGAAATAAAACCGTTTTCAAAATTCAAAACATGAAAGATGGCGACATGTTCGCGGTGAGAGGCGAACTACAGATAATATTCACATCCTCGAGTAAAGCACGCGCATTAAGAATTGATTCTGGGATTTCCCGATACTGATGCTGTTTCGTTACATTGAAGATCGATTAAAATCGGAGAATCGATATTTTGTTTACCCAGCCCTAGTGTGGAGAGCTGTAGTAGCATGAACGTTCAAGCTTTCGAATCCTCTCTGTTTGAGCAGTTTGTTCATTACTTAATTCGATTAAATGTTATTTGTAAAATGGATATTGCCACAAAGCAACTTTACAGAAAAATATAAAATTCCCAGATATACATTTATAATTTATTCCTAATGAGCAAGCCAGAGATGACGGCAGCGAGAAAAACTCCCTGAGATGACATGAGGAAGAAACCCTGAGAGGATGCGCACGTAAAAGGGAACCCGTCCTCATCTGGGTGACGACGAATCGTGTGATTATAAACAATTCCCTTCTATAACTGTACAATAAAGTCAAAAAGTGCAATTGTGTAAACAGGAATCTAGGAGCAACTTATAAGCATGAGCATCAAAAGCATTTCTGAATTCTTTACAGTTTTTATTTGAAGTCTATTTTGTTGAAGACATCAACTCTTCGACGATGGAAACTTGAGTGCTGTTCGTAGCAATTGCAGTCCTAAAGCTATCCAAGCGAGAACAACAACAGGCATCTTTTCGGTTTCCATGCGGTACGAATAATCTCATGGTGATGTGCCGGGGCCATCCTCAGCAGCAGCCAGTGATTATAATCATTAAATTGTTCAGGATGGGATTTCTTTTCCTCCTTACTCCAAGCTGTTAAGATTTAATGTGATATTATGTTATCTAAGCCATTATAGACTGTCTCACATCCTGAAATAAAAGCCCAGCTCACAATGTGCACAGGAAATGGACCTGTACTTCCTAGTTACTTGTGAACTCATCAATCTTCCAAATAAAGGTGTCGATATCTTAATACGTGTGGTTTTCTTTGTTTTCGTGTTTCAAATGGTGAGAATAAATGAAAAACAGAATAAAGGAAATACGGTTGTTGTTTCGATAATCAGACTCAAGATGAGCTCCCAGAGGTAAAAACTGTGTGTAAACAGACACACTGCACTCATAGACTTGTGCTAAATTAAATACTAATACGGACTAATACAAACTAATAGTCTTCGAAATTATTTCATCAAGTAATATGAACTAAAAGCCAAATAAATGCAATTCACTGGAATCTAGCAGGTTAGACACAGACAAGTTATAAGAAATCTCGGCTACACATCTGATGTAGAGATAAAACAGTCTGGACCTCATTGTTTAACATGAGCAACCAGACATAGCTGCTGTTGTTGTGCTCGAAATATGATTTGCACTGGTAAATTCAGGTTTATTTTATTATATTTATGGTTGTATAATTAATTATCTAGCATCCTCCCATGAAGACAGCAGTAAACCTGTCGAGTATAAACATGGGTACACAATAAAATAAAAACACACGCCAGGGAGCAAAACTGAAGCCAAAAACAAACAAAAATTCAATTCAGTTTAATTATTTCTGTTCTTTAAAATAAAACGCAGCTAACGCTGTGCCTTCGAGTTAGCTAACAAGCTGCAGCATGACAATAACACACCAGTGCTGCTATGTAGATATATTTTGCGATATTTTAGATAACGGTTATCAGCCTCAGCGTTAAACTATATTACTGTCAATGATTTACAGTTTTAAATCCTGTAGTTATAGAGCTAAAAAAGAAAAAAAAAAGAAAATTAAAAGAAGTAAAAAACGAGCTAGCATGCTCCTCGGCCAACGTGAATATAAAGTTATCTTTCCAGCTTTCTTTTCTTTAGCTGCAGTAATAACTATTGGTAGAGCTGGTTTATGGTTCTAGTTATATATTACATTGCAAATGAATGTTAATTAAAGTCCGTAAATAAATATCTCTAACACATGCGTCTTTGGACATGCTGCCAAAACTAGCTACCGACAGCTAACAAACAGCGCGTCTCAGCAGAACCATCAGTTATCTACAGAACCTCAGAAAAGTTACTCACTCTTTCACATTACAGAACCTTTCATGCCATGCTCCAGTAAAGTTTAATGCGATGTAATAAATCCCATGTAAAGCAGCTCTTTGTTAAACGGTATATTTAGCGCCAGCTTGCTAACAGACATAGCTGGTTTATAAACGCTGTTTGCTTTGCCACTGTAATCCGAGAGTCAGAGAACAGGCTCTAACCAATCACAGACAGATACGCCGAGCAAAGCGGTGAGCGATGCAGTCTTTAGCCAATCAGAAGTCTGCCTGGAGGCGGGGTCTATGAGCGCGTCACATCTTGCAGCGCTGTTGTTTACAATGTGGAACACCGAAATGCAGAAAATATCATAAAGGGCAAGTACAGTTATTATATTTCTGTGCTCTTCTTTTCTATATTCTAATCATAAATAAAAAATAAATAAAACTAGCCTAGATTAAAAAAAAACTAACTATAATACATTTCCTTGCATAACATTAATCTGAAATAATTATAGCACAAAAGTGATCAATATGTAATTCATATTATGACCACAGATGGCGCTATAAAAAATGACAATTTTATATGATCATGAATTCAGTTATAATTGTATGCAAGAAGATCAATCACACTTAAGTGGCATGCAACGAACTGTAAAATGTATGTACTTCAGGTGCAGCACTACATTAATTTGTTCGTCTTCCGTACTGCAGTAAGCGCTTTTTACTGGTTAGTATCGTGTTGGATCTGGAGCTTAGCCCAGGATCAATGGGGCGAGAGGTGGGAATACACCTTGGCACAGGGCTGTTGCTCAAATAATAGAAGAGAGAAAACCGAACAACAGCAGAACATCTTACATGAAACTCTTTAATTGAGACATTTGATTAA
This sequence comes from Ictalurus furcatus, assembly GCF_023375685.1. Classification (NCBI taxonomy): domain Eukaryota; kingdom Metazoa; phylum Chordata; class Actinopteri; order Siluriformes; family Ictaluridae; genus Ictalurus; species Ictalurus furcatus. The sequence goes on from NC_071258.1 coordinate 14,982,034, forward strand.
AAAAACAACTAACAATTCAGTATTCTGGGGGGGGGGGTTCCAACATTAATCTTCATTAAAACAAAAACAACACAAACACAACACATATTTACACTTTTCCTTCAAGAGACAGTGTTGTATCAGCGGCTTCAAATGGAAAATTGATCAAACTAGGTTTATACAAACAACTGAACTCACATACTGTACGTCTTTGGAAATCCAGGAACTCGCTACTCTTTCTACTTTTTTTGCAGCACATTTCCTTAACTGACAACGAGGCAAATGATAAATTTTATTAATGAATCAGATGTCAATTCAAACTATTAACACTTTTAAATTTCCTTCCTTAAAAACAACCGTCTCGTTTAGTTAAAAACACACAATTATAAAACAGTGGTTTTCCCAAAAGAAGTAGAATTTACTGTTTTGTTTTGTAAATCACTTCTTGTGTTGATTCATACTGATAAAAGAACTTTACGTCTTGAATGAGAGAAGTATAGCAGAATGTTACACTAACAAGAAAGTATTTTTTCAATAGCATTTAAATTGATCTGTTTGGCCACTTCAGTGGGGAAAAAGCAGAACCAAAAATACCTAATTCATTTTTCAAATGAATACAACGTTAATGTTTACTAATAAATGTATTAGGGCGCTTTCACAAGTGTGGGAAGATTCCTAAATTAAGACAAGATACCAAGCTGATCCTGGTTACAAAATACGCTCATTCATCGTGCGATAAATCCCAATGTACCCAATGTTCTAAAAAAGTACAGTTAAGTACCAAATATGTCAAATGGTTTAATGAGCTGACTGATGTGATTAATAAGATCACATATAAAACATGTCTACGTTTGAATGAAACTTATACAATCATAACGTACTGCATATTAGCGCAAATTCTTAGGGTGTTCATTTTATTTAAAGACAAAAATTACTGTAAATCAGCGTTACATACTGTAGGTCAATCATGTAAATCAAAATGCTTAGAGGTGACAGGAATTACTTTAAGCAGTATCATTAGAGAACTCATTGTAAAGAGCTCCCATAAATAATGACTTCACCCAAGTGGGTTCTTTAGTAAGAAAAGGTATAGTTTCACCTTCATATTTGAAATTAATTCAATAAACTGTGAAAAATGGGAAACAATTAACAGCATCAATATGACCCTATAGAGCAACTAACTATAACGGTTAACAAAAATAATTCACAGCAAAAATCAGGAAGGTCTAAAAAAACAGCGAACACGGATTTAGTACTCCTTCCAGCAACTTCATTATGTAGAATTCTGTTCAACAGATACAATCAGGTAAAATGCTTAATCAGACAGTAACTCCATAGACAATACAACAATGAAAAACATTAACAATAAATAAATAAGGGGAAAAAACACACAAATAACATGAGCATAAAGGAAAAACACAAGCACAGAGATGGACTGGAGAATGAGTGAGATATATTTATTTGCTAATTGGCTCTGTGGTCAGCAAGGGGGTTGTCTCTCAGAGTTCTTCCATCAGACTCGTAAGTACACGCCACTCCTGTTCCACTTTACCACTTCCGCTCACAGCATGTGGGTCCTAGTCATGTGCCGATATGATATTTTATAATTAAGATAATGGCTTAATTTTTCCTCATTGTTTAAGATCTCAAAAGGTATAAGGATATTCTAAAAATGACTAAATTATTGTTTAGTCAGAGAAGACCAAGTGACTGTTCTGTTTGCTGTCTTTTTTCCCAAATTTTATTGATTTCTCATTGGTGAAAAGGATTATGGGACTGCCTTCACAATGAAGGAGCCATATGAAGAGGCCTTTAAATCTTATAAGACCTTAGGCTGCCTTATGAATAGAGTTCAGGGACAGGAAAAATAAACTATTGTAAAATATGGCATAAAAGACTATCGGCACATGTCTAGTGGGTCCCAGAGTGTCGGTACCAGCATGTGCAGTGTGACTGCAGGTTCAGCCGTTGTACTGTTGCTGGTAGCGGCGGTTGAGCTCCCTCAACTCCTTCTCTCTGACGCGTCGTGCTCGGCCTGACTTGCTGGAGCGGCTGGAGCGCGTTGACTGTGCTGACTTTGTGCTTTGGCAGCGCGACGACGCCCTCTTGAGCAGGTTCTGAGAGATGCAGCGCTGGAGGTTCTTCATGGAAGACGAAGCAGCCATGCTAACAATCCACGGGTGCTTGAGCGCCTGACCGGCCGTCAACCTGTCGCTCGGGTCCACAGTGAGCACGCGGTCAATGAAGTCCTTCGCCAGGTTCGACACACTCGGCCATGGCTGGTGAGGAAAGCAGGAAAATTACATGAAATGCAGAAATAAATAAAACTTTTTTCAAGACAGAGTTCAGAACAAATCCCATGTATGTAGTTTTCACGTATACAAAATACATAAAGAAGTGTCTTTTCAGAATGATGTCAAACCGTTTTGATTCTTCTTCTTTTCATATATCAGTATGATATAAGCATTTATCATTATCAGTATTTATATGGCATGGAGTCAACTAAATAATTAACTAATAAATAATGTTCTTCTGTTTCAGATGTAAAACACTAATGCACAAACAATTCAGCCAGACTAGTTGTTTTAGTCACTTTTTTTAAGTAGTTTATAAAATATATATCTTAAGGCTTTAATAAAGATATAACAAGATATAATAAACTAAATTTATCCAATACAAAGTCAATTAATCAAAGGTTTTTATAAAGAAACATACATACTCTGAATCTATTATGAGTAGTTTCATAATATTTAGAACTGTTGGAATGAAATTGCCAACAATGTTTGTGTTTTTTAGGCAAAGTTACTCCACATGAGCATGGTCATTTTTGGAAGATTAGTTTGTTCACTGAGGAGAGCCATGAGAAAACTACTAGGTTTTGTAAACATTTAACCTGACTAATATGACAAATTAAAAACTGCCGGTTAATTTTTAACCTTGCTGTTTACATCTCACAGACCCACCGCATTGTTGACTTCGCATAGAGAACAAAACACATGCTTTGTAGAACTCTTTTTTTTAAAAGCCCACAGATTTTTGTGTAAGCAGCAGACACTCTGACGCACACAATCTTACAGACAACACTGCAGCAAAGGGTTAGTGTGGGATATGATGTGATCACAGGAAAGCTCTGGTTTCCATCCAGTCAACACACACACACACACACACACACACACACACACACACACACAAGTACACACAAAGACAAAACCAAACACAGAATCCACAACACAAGTAAACTCCCTCAACAGCACAACCATAAATTTGGTATTGGACAGTCAAGCAATTCATTCATCAAGAGAGCATTTACGGTAAAGGAGGTTTATAATAAAGTTTATAATGAACTTGCAGAGAGGGACGAGAGGCCAGACGATCATGGGGTATTGTTTTCTGGTGTCGTGACAGTGGCCTTCTGGGGAATATTTCTGCTTAGGAATGCAGATTGTGAATGGACTGGCTGAATGTCTACATGTCCTCATGTAGCTTTATAACAACAGGCTGTCAGAGTTTTTATGCTATACCACAAACCACCAGAGGGCCCTGAATACATCACAGCATAGAGCTGCATAATCACGCCAAAAACTAGTAAGCCTAAACAATCTGTGCCACAGCAATGAGACACATCTGATTACTAACAGATTAATAACTAGTTAGTCTGATTAATAACTACAACCCCAATTCTGAAAAAGTTGGGACAGTATGGAAAATGCAAATAAAAACAAAGAGGAGTAATTTGTAAATGTACTTTGACTTGTATTTAAACAAAAAACATATAAAGACAAGGTATTTGATGTTTTACCTAATCAACTGCATAGTTTTTTGAAGGTAAACTTTTATTTTGAAATTGATGCATACAACATGTTCCAAAATAAGTTGGCACAGGGGCAATTTAGGACTAATAGCGATTTGGCAAGTTTAAATAAGAAGGTGATGTGAAACAGGTGAGGTAATCGTCTAATCATGGTATATAAAGAGCTTCCAAAAAAGGCCTAGTCCTTCATGAGCAAGGATGGGTCGAGGTTCGTCAGTCTGCCAACAGATGCATCAGCAAATAATCATTTCGAGAACAACATTCCCCAAAGACAAATCTAGGGATGCACCGAATGTTCGGCAACCGAAATTATTCGGCTGAAAATAGCAAAAAAAAAGCACTTTCGGTGTTCGGCCGAATAAGTGAAAAGGCCGAATAAATTTGACCAAACAATGACGTGTTTGATGACGCGCCAAAATAGCCTAGCAACCAGAGTGAGACGCGCGAATGTCACGACCTCCACTTCCGGCAGCGATCTCGGAGCGATGAGGGGGTGCGCGCATGCATGAGCTACGTGCACGAGCGCATGCTCTTCGGATGTTGACAACCGTGACATTGTTTACTGTGGACACGTGCATTTGTTTTGTTTCTGTTCCGGAGTATTCTGTCACGTCGCGAGACGTAAGGGAGTAGAGTACGGAAGCAGGTAAAGACGTATTTATTTAAGGGAACATAACATTAACAACGTATCTAACTATACTATATCTACTATAATACTCCGCGAGGTGTACAGGGACGCGAGTGGTATATATCCCCAATATAATCAGCCGTATAGAACCGAATAGAACCATTTTTAGCACTCGTCAATGCACTTTTTTGTTGTAGGCTACAAAGTGTTCCATTCTTTCAGCAGTCAGTTATAGGCCTAACATAGGCTATTCAAGGGGGGCTCAAAGATGACCACATCAAAATATTTTTTATTTTAATCATTTATTTATTTAAAGTTATATTGTGCCTTGTTGGTAGCCTATGCCTGCTGGAATGAAAAAAAAAATGTTCAGTGTTAAATACATATTTTGAAATTGTAGTTTTTGTAATTGATTTTTTTCTTTGAAAAGCAAGACAAAATAGTAAAAAGCACATTTTGACTATTTAATTTATGCAATAGTGAAAAAAAATGGTAAAATAAATGGAAAAAACGCGAAAAAATGTGTTCGGTTTCGGCCTTTGGCTTTTGGCCAAGTTTTTCATTATATTCGGTTTTGGCTTCGGCCAAGAATTTTCATTTCGGTGCATCCCTAGACAAATCGGTAGGATTTTGGGCATTTCACCTTCTACAGTGCACAATATAATTAAAATTTTCAAGGAATCCGGTCAAATCTTGGTGCGTAAAATGCAAGGCCAAAAACCACTTTTGAATGCGCGTGATCTCCGATCCCTCAGACGCCACTGTCTTAAAAAATGTCATGAGTCTGTAATGGATATCCTGACATGGACTCGGGAATACTTTGGTAAAACTTTGTTAATCAACACCATGCGCCGCTGCATCCACAGATGAAAGTTAAGGCTTTACTATGCAAAGCAGAAGCCATACATCAACACTGTACAGAAGCGCCGCTGACTTCTCTGGGCTCGGTCTCATCTGAGATGGATGGTAGCACAGTGGAATTGTGTTTTGTGGTCAGACGAGTCAACATTTCAAATAGTTTTTGGACAAAACAGCCGTCATGTTCTCCATCCAAGCTGTTATCGGCGTCGGGTCCAAAAGCCAGCCTCTGTCATGGTATAGGGGTGTGTCAGTGCCCATGGCATGGGTAACTTGCACATCTGTGAGGGCAGCATTAATGCAGAAAGATATGTACACATTTTGGAGCAACATATGCAGCCATCCAGAGCAGAACAACGCCAAACCACATTCTGCTCGGATTACAAGTGCATGGTTGCGTAAGCAGAGTGCTAGCATGACCTGCCTGCAGTCCTGACCTGTCTCCAATAGAGAATGTGTTGTGCATTATGAAGTGCAAAATAAGGCAATGAAGGCCCTGTACAGTTGCACAGCTGAAGAAATGCATAATGGATGAATGGGGGAAAATTCCACTTGTTAAACTTAACCAACTTGTGTCTTCAGTGACCAAACACTTAATAAGTGTTAAGTGTTATAAAGGTGATGTTACACAGTGGGAAACAGTCGACTGTCCCAACTTCTTTGGAGTGTGTTGCAGTCATCAGATTTGAAATGAGTGTATATTTTCAAAAATAAATTAAATTCACAAAGTAAATCATCAAATAATGTGTTAATAATGTGTTTTCAATATAGTACAGGGTGAACTGAATTTTCAAATGACTCTTTTTGTTTGTTTTTTTGCATTTTCCATACTGTCCAAACTTTTTCGGAATTGGGGTTGTAGTACAATACCATTACAAATACTGTATTAATCAACACTTTTTTTTTATCCCTTTAGCACATATCCATAGATTATACAGAAGACTCACTGTGGCACATCCAATCAGTCACTGGCTTGAACAGTATAGAATAATAACATAACCATGCATCTCTTTCAAAATCTGCTAACACTTTACATTAATGGTCGGTTAACTGTCATTGTTTAATGCATTAGTTGAAATGAACAAATCATGAACTTTAGCATACGCTTACATAAGCAATCATGAACTAAACCATAAGTACTATTGAAAAACAACTAATACTTTAATTAATTGATATTTTTAATAATATATCAAATAATGAACACCTGCATGAACTATTGTCTATTCCATCAATGAGTAGACTAAATTTATAAGTAAGTCAATGAAATGCACAATAATCAATATGGACATCGCATTAAAGAACATATTTGCAGGTGTTAACTGGCAAAATTCTGAATATCAAGTTCCAGTATTTATACGTGGACATTTAGGCACATACGATAACATAACTTTTGTTGATTGTTTTAGTCATGGATTGAATAAACTTTAGTCAATGCAGGTATGTTCATTACCATTTTAAACAAACATCAATTTGTTTAACTTTACTTTATGGTGCATTAATGCTGAAGTTCACTCTTTGTTAATGTTAACCAACACAGTACATAATGATAGTTAAGGGAAACTTAATGTAACGCATTACTCAGATTTTCTTTACCAGTTTGTACCATCTTATTGTCAGAACGTATGTCTACAGTTTGGAAAATAAAGCAGTTTCCCTTCTTCAGCTCAGCTCCCTGTAAGAATATGCATGAGACCAGAATAACGTTAGAATACTTCATAGATTCCCACCTCCCCAGAGAAGCTGTACTTCCCCTTCAGGATCTGCCGATAGAGGCGCATGCGGTTGTCGTCCTCAAAGGGCATGGTGCCACTGAGCAGGATGTAGGAGATAACCCCCAGTGCCCACATGTCCACAGCATTGGTGTAAGGCTTGCGTACTAGGATTTCAGGCGCGATGTATTCAGGTGTGCCACAAGTGGTTTTCATAAGGCATTCGTCACCCTTTTTGCGTGTACTCGCTAGACCAAAGTCGGTGATCATGATCTTGGAGTCAGCACCAGGGTGGTAGTAGAGCAGGTTCTCAGGCTTGAGGTCACGGTGTGTAATGCCTAGCATGTGCAGGTAACGGACACCGTCCAGCACCATGCGGAGTACACGTGTGGCATCCCGCTCAGTGAAGGAACCGCGTGCGATGATGCGGTCAAAGAGTTCACCCCCTGTGGCCAGCTCCATCACCATGTAGACACGCTCAGCCGTCTCGAAAACCTCCATCAGCTGGATGATGTTGGTATGGCGTACACGCCGCAGGACTCGCAGCTCCGACTCACACACCTCGCGACCCTCACGCCATCGAGTCTCAATCATTTTGATTGCATATGGCTGCCGTGTACCCTTGTGTTCAACCCGCACCACCCGGCTAAAGCTGCCACGCCCAATGAGCGCCTTAATCTCATACTTAGCTGTCACCCGAGGGTCAAACTTGGCCCGGTACTTGGCCACTTTGTTTCGCCGTGGTTCTGAGGGCTCCAGCTGGCCTTTTCCTGCTGTAGGGGAATTAGTGGCAGCACCTGTAGCTTGGCTTTGACCCTGAGGGGAAGGAGAGCCCGTTTTCTTGTCACTGCCATCCACACGAATAAAGTTCTTATAGACATCAGTTTGCTGAGGCTCAACCTTCTTGACAAGATCTAGCTGCACGTCTGCTGGTGGTTCTGGGAGGACCTTGCTCGTCCTGCACCCCATCACGTCAGGATCCTTCGCACCCAATGCGGGCAGCACATCCTCATAACCCGTGCCAGCCAAAGGCACAGACAGGATCTTTCAATGCCACAATAAACAAGGATGACAAGAACAGTCACCGGGTTCTACCAGAGAACGATCTTCTCCTCGGGTAATATGCAAATGCAAAGTCTATCAATCTGAAAGAATGAAAAAAAAAAAAGAATCCATGTCAGAATTCTTGCCGTAGATGTCAGAAATTTACACACAATGCCATAATACAGCAATAGTTTTTAAATACAAATATCTGCCTTTAAGTATGTCTTACAGTTGTGTTACAATGCAATTTTGTACTGGAATTTCATGCAAGAACATTGTATTCTTACTTTTTCTATAACACGCATTAGTATACAAGTAATAGAAAATATGGTTAATGTAATTAGCTACTGTCTAACATAAGAATGACTACAGGAAAGCTAAAAATATAAGATTCATGTAGCTTTATCTAACCTAGATGAACACATGCTGAGCTGTGGCTGGTCAGACCAAGATCTCAGCAGGGCAGAGTTTCTCAGCTCTAGTGCTTCCTATCGCACTGCAGCGCTCAGCTTCCTGCTCATAATACCTGAACCAGCTCCTGAAGATTAATAATGAGTTGGATCGGGTGTGTGTGCCCTGTTTCAGAGGTGTGTGCTGTTTCAGATGCCTATGCACAGTTTCAGGTGTGTGTGTGTGTGCCCTGTTTCAGGTGTGTTTGCTGTTTCAGATGACAGCACACTGTTTCAGGTGTGTCTGCACTGTTTCCAGTGTGTGTGACCTGTTTCAGGTGTGTGTGTGCGCGCCGTTTTAGATGTATGTGTGTGTGTGTGTGTGTGTGTGTATGTGTGCTGTTTCAGATGCCTGTGCAGTTTCGTGTGTTTGTGTGTGACCTGTTTCAGGTGTGTGTGTGTGTGTGTGTGTGCTGTTTCAGATGCCTGTGCAGTTTTGTGTGCTTGTGTGTGACCTGTTTCAGGTGGGTGGGGGTGTGTGTGTTTCAGTTGTCCGAGTGCTTCTTCAGGAGTGCTGGGAGTCAGTAAGGTATGGGAATCTACAGGGCAGTGGGTTCCCGGAGTGTAGCTGGAAAAAAAAAAAAAAAGACTTCTCCAGGCTAACTAGACAAGCTGCAGTGATAGCATGTGAAACTGTAAAATTAAAACAGCATTAAAACACTAAACAAGGCGGCGAAAGAAGTAAGAGGCGCTTTGTGGTGGTACTGTAGTGGCTTTTCTTTACAGTAACCCGAGTGAGAGGAATGTAGCCAAAAACATGTTCACTAACTTTATATTTAGGGTTGAAGTAAAGAGGCAAAGTTCACCTTATACACAATGTATAGCGGGGGTTTTCTTAGTAACTTTATAAAAATGAATGAGCGAGCAAAAAATTCAAACGTTACATATTTCTCTACAGTGTAAAACCATCTCTAAAACAAAGAGCGATGTTATACAGCTCCCGCACGTCACTGTTTTCCCGAGGCCTGGACAAAAAGGTGAACGGTAAAGCGCTAAACGGGTGGGCTTTTTCTCCCACTTGTGTTTATAGGTTTTACTACAACTAAAGTTGAATCTAGCTGTATTGTTGTTGTTGTTGTTGTTGTTTTTACTGGGAAACAAAAGTTTTCGTTTAAACGTCACCTTATGGTTGTTTTTGTTGCACTCGACGCAGGGAGTAAGAGGGCAGGATTGTAGAGGTCTCCAGCGCCGCCAGCCTCCTCAGCCCACTCTCAGCTGTTCTCTCCATTTTATTACCGCAACTTTTCTCAAAACTTTCCTCCGCTACAAGCACTCCGACTCAGCTCATCCTCACACTCACTAATACACACATCATGGACAGAAAAAAAAACCGACACGAACTTTTTCATCGACCAAGAAACAGTTGAAAACGTGGTGTGTTGCTTCGAGACGGTGTTTTCAGAGCAGGACCTGCTCCCTGTACACAGAGGGTTTTTCCTGTGGAAGAGTTCGGCTTGTTTCGACCCCTGCGACAAATACAGTGAAGCCAGAAGCAGTCAACATGGAGGAGAGAGGCGAACAGAGAAGGGTACATTTCTGTCAAAGAGGGGAAACTCTGTCAGAGGGGTAAACTTGTGTCATAAAGTAAAAGCTTGACAGAGGTGTAAACCTTTCTCTAAGGTCAAAGAGAATAAATTATCAGAGACGCAAACAATGTTAAATAAAACAGAAACTCGGTGGTGGGGGAAAGGGCGTGTAAACATTTATAACTACTTTCAATTCAAATTTGATAATTTTTTAATGATATTTAAAAAAAAAGTTAAAAAAACAGTTAAATAAGTTGCACATGTGACATTGACATGTGTGTATATATATATATATATATATATATATATATATATATATATATATATAGGGTGCATGGTGGCTTAGTGGTTAGCATGTTCGCCTCCAGGGTCGGGGGTTCGATTCCCTGTGTGTGCGGAGTTTGCGTGTTCTCCCCGTGCTGTGGGGGTTTCCTCCGGGTACTCTGGTTTCCTCCCCCAGATTGGCACGTCCAAAGTGTCCGTGGTGTGTGAATGTGAGTGTGCCCTGCGATGGATTGGCACCCTGTCCACGGTGTACCCCACCTTGTACCCGATGCTCCCTGGGATAGGCTCCAGGTTTCCCTGTGACCCTGAAGGAAGGATAAGCGGTATAGAAGATGGATATCCCATGTGCCCTCACACCTCCACGGTTGGGGGTTCGATTCCCGCCACTGCCCTGTGTGTGCAGAGTTCCCCCGGTCCAAAGACATACATGATAGTCTGATTAACATGTCCAAAGTGTCCATACACAGTAAAATCCCTAGTGTTGAATTAATACCCAGAGTGTTTATATGAGTCCAATGGACTTTGGCACCCTGTCCAGGGTGTACCCCACCTGGTGCCCCATGCGCCCTGGGATAGGCTCCAGGTTCCCCGTGACCCTGAAGGATAAGCGGTATAAAAAAATGGATGGATGGATATAGATGGATAAATATATATAATATAAATGTGTATATACACACACACACACACACACTACAGTAAAATTATATATATCATTTGTTGTTTAGGTTTTAGTTGTTTTCACATTCAAAATGTGTTTCAGAATTTTTAAGATTCCATAAAAACAAACAGTGTCAACAAACCTCCTCTTCTTCTTCTTCTTTGTCTACTTTTCTTCTTATCTTTCCTTTCCTCCAACTGACTTTTATTTTGTTAAAATAATTTTACTGCATTTAGTTGCTGGCTTCTGCTGAAGAGTGTAGTGTTGCTGAAATCCATGCTTCTGAAAGAGTTCAAGAAAACTTTTAGGACAGTTCTCTGAAACAGAATTCTTGTAAGCTGAAAGCCTTCCAGCAGAATCATGCTTCATGCTGAAGAGAAGCCTTGAAAGATGATCTGTTTTCCTCTGGCCAAGCTTGGTGTGGTTGGGTGTTTGCATGGGTGTTTATTCATGCAGGTCATTTTAAAAATCTACTACTATAAGTCTAAGCAAGTGAACTTGATGAAGACCCCTAGGATGAGGATGGAAATGTATTCAAGATTAAAACACAAGCCTGCTTGCCTAGAATTAGGCCTACTGTTACATCCCAAAACACTGATGAAATGCCTAGGATATGTGGCAAGAGGAATCAGTCCAGTCATAACTCAAAGCATGTTTACACAGTTCCCCATCTAAAAGTGGTCAAAGTAATATTTGTACACTGTTTTAATGGCGCTGTATGCCCCTGCCTAACGACTGCAGTCAAATTCACATCCAGGATACAGCACACGTGTTAGCAGTTATCACATTCTCATATTCCATACCTATTTCTGTCCATTCTTTACGTTATCTCTTATATCTCTTGAGCTATTATATGTCTGTTGTACTTCCATTGTCACTCAGTCACTTGCACAGTGCAATACTTTGTCTTTTTTACACCGTTCATTTTTAATTCCACTATATACCTGTGTTCTTATTGTATTTATTTATTTTTATTTTAATCATATTTCTTTAAATTAGTTAATTTGCTGTTCTTGTTTGTGGGGATTATGATTTTATATCTTGGTGTCTTAGTGAGGACCAAATGTCTCCACAATGATAAGAATATCTGACTATTTAGATTTTTTAAATCTATAGGTTTTACTAAGCAAACTAAAACAGTGAAAATGTTTCCTGAATTTAAGGTTAGGGTTAAATTTAGGGGTAGGCATATCATTAATTAGCCTAATTAATAATTATGTTTGTGGTAGACAAATATGTGCGTATTTTATGCCTTATGTGTAAACTATTTGCTCGAGCGATGCAATAAGAACTTAGGTCAATGTATTGACATATCGGCAAATTGACTTGTCATTCATGTACCAGTCATGTGTATGTGTCCTTATTTATTTGTGTTTCAGAGACACATAGTCAATCTGTATCAGAATATATAGTGTAGTAAATAGGCTATAACAGGAACGACATGTGCCTTTTAAGTTTTTGTTCTATGTAAATGCTTTTGTTTACCAAAGTGTTTAACTCACTGGATGGACAGAACCACTAGATGACACTGTTCTTCTGTTAAAGCAAATCAGACCACTAACTGCAGTGTTCCTTCAGGCTACTTTGTTTATCACTAAAACAATACAATTCTGAGCATATACCATGATTGCATATATAAATATATAAATATAAAAATTGATTTTGCTGGGCACCCAACATGTATATATTGATTGCACACAGATTTAAAAAAAAAAAAAAGAATAAAGAAGGAAAAAAAAGTAACATTACAAAATGGGGGAAAGTGGGGAGGTCTGAATTCTTTCTGAATGCATTGTATATGCATGTATATATGTCACGGTATATGGCATTAGACAAAGAACAAGTGTAATATATGCATAAACATATCGTATGAAGATGCCTGGTATATAGCTTGATCTTGTTCTATGTAGGTTCCAGTGTACAGTGATACTGCAAATATTGCTACTCAACTATCCACACCCTATCCCTCCCTTATACAGAGCAGCAGTTGAAAGAATTTTAATATCTGTGTTTATATCATCACAGACCTTTCTGTTCACTTGTCTTTTCACTGGTGGTTTGTCTTTTGCTGGTGTCCCATGTGGTGCTCCAACGTACATTGCAGGTGTTATAATGAATACCGCAAACCCTCTCTTTCTCATCTGCTGAACAATGGCTGCATCCCAAATGCAGCTCTGAATAAGGCAAATTTGAATAGGGCAATAGAATGATGTAGTGGTGCTTATGAATGTAGAGTGGAAATGCCAGATGAAATGTTAAGTTATAGACTTGCTGACAGCCATCTAGAGCCTGTAAAGGACACAGACTCTCTGATGGACCTACTCTGAATTTGATAAGATAAAGTGTTTGAGTTAAAAAAAGGATAAGGGGCATGGGATAAAAGAACGGAAATGGACAGACGACAAAAGGCTTAGTAGACAGCTAGTCTCTCTGGTCTGTTTATGAGTGTATGCAGAAGGTGATAGTAGGATGCCGTGTACTCAAGGACCAAATGCCTTAATGCAGGATTTTTCCCTTTTTATGAGGCTTGTCATTTATTCACTTGGTTATGCAATAATCTGTGTCGCACCGCAGCTGTAAAACAATCTGCAAAACAAATCAACAGACATGATGGATGGGTTAGTCTTTACGGTCCCTAGGTAATTCTGGTGCTTCCACTTTTTATGTTTCTCTCACTCATTCTTTCTCTGTCTCTCTCTCTCTCTCGCTCTGCCCCCTCTCCCTTGCCTCATCTCCTTCCTATCTACCCAAAAAGGTCAATACCATCTGTTAAATCCAAATTTGCTGACTGGTGTACATTATTTATCAGCATGAAGATAGAAGTGGCTCTATTAAAAGCCGCACTGACTCTTCCTCTCTCTCTCAATTATTCTCATGATAATCAGTCTTGGCCTGTGGGCCTGTCCAGACTGGCTCTCTGAACAGGACACTGAGATCTATAGCTGTTCTGAAATTTGCCAATTTGCAAACAAACTTTGTGTTTGACGTTGGACTGAGATTCCAGGCTTTCCTGATGAAAGTGGGAAAAGTCTTGATTTCCAATTCCCTCTTTAATTCCCCCTTCAAAGCTCTGCTCACTTTCTGGACAGCTCTGAATGTAATATTTCCAAATATTTGGAGGATTATCTCTTGTCCCAGGTCTATGAAGCCTATGCTAATTTGTTTCTCTTTCATACATCTGACCACGTGGACAATTTGCTATATAGTCTGTTGTCAAATATACTGTAGCTAAAATTCTGGACACATCTCTTTGCTGCATTGCTATTCCTAGCCAGTGCTCTTGTTTCAAGGCATCTCCAATGGCCCAGTGACTCCCAAGGCGAGACAGATATACATAGACACCTTGGAACTTCTCCACGAGGGAGAACCTTTCTATCCGGTTTCACATTTCTGCTCCACTGCATTGCTGTTGGAGTTGGAAGCAGTGTTGAAGCAAAGTTCTTTCTGTACTACTGAATACATACTGAAACCCACTCCTCTCAGTGTGTCACATGAATGTGTTATTCTATTTATACATGTATAATAACTTACGTACTATTCAATTGATGTGATTGATGATACTTGTTGCTCATAATTATTCAGTTCTAAGTCATTTGGTGAAAAGTTTGCAGCACGTTTGTCATCATCGGCTCCGTTAATAGCTGGATGCTTAGACTGTATTCTGTCTCACTTCTGTTTTGTTTTCAGTAAACATATTGTACCTGTCAAATTAGTGCTATCAGTATAAAATGCACTCATGAGCATAGTCAAAAGATAAAACATATTGGTTGTGGATTAATAAATTGGGTAATACTAACATCCATGTGTTTGCTGGCTCTAGTATCAGAGTATGACAGAAATATCAAAATAGTGGGTTAATACTGGGATTATAAAGGAAATATTAAAGAGAAGTGTAGAATAAGAGACAAGTGCACATATGGATAGTTTTACCATGTAAACCAATCTTCTAGTTTGTAGATTACAAGTGAGCAAGAGAGGCTTGATATATTTAACCAATATCAGAAAAATAATTTGTTAATTTTTGCTCCACGAACAGAAATAGATCCAGGTGCCATGTTCTAAGTTGTTTTAACCCATGTAGATGTAAAGATGGAAATGAAATTTGAAATTCTGATCTATCATCTCATATTCATCTTTTGATCTTAAACAAAAATGTCTTTAGTGTATAGCAAAATAACAAACCAATTGGCCTTGCCATTCCAACACTTTCAGAGGGGACTGTGTTAGGAAAAACAGCCAGTATGCCATTTCCATGTCGCCAAGTACATTCACTAACAAGGCCATCTCCCAGCATTCTCAAGGTATTTTTAGGTTGGTAAGGTTGCAGCCTCCACGAATGAAAGGTAAATGAGTACCATACCTTTGTCATTTAGCCTTTGAATTATGATTATAAATAGTCAACCAGAACAAAAGATGAGGCCTGACAGGTTGTAACAGTTGTGGGAAGGGAGTTCATGCAGTACATACAGAATATACTCTATATGCACTATGTATAAATATACTATTTCAGCCATTTTGATTATCAACTGGTTGCACCTCTTACAGTTCAGATGCATTTTCCTTTGTCTGAAATGTCCTGTTTCTCTAGAAATGGTGTGTTTAACACTAGTGCCTTAGCCAGGGCCATCACAAGCTCCCAGAACAGCCTCAATGTGCCTTGACATGAATTTTATGACTCTCTACAAGTGATGTGGGTTGATAGTGAGTTGGTGTTTTGATAATGATGCAGGAGAGTGCTGTCTGACACATCGGCCAAAATCTCCCCAAGGTGTTGAATTCAGATGAATCATAAGAATACAAGGAATCAGAACACTTTTTGTAACATTTGTAGAAGGTGTCCTCACATTCAGGTAGCTGATAATAAAATAATTGTCTCCAGGTTAATGGGAGATGTGTACTACCAACATCCAACCAATCAGGACAATCACGTTCCCAGTCAGTTCACTACCATTTGGACATTCTAGCGTAGGAGCATTTTCAGGTATAGCATCGAGAGGATTCAGAACAGTTCAGCTTCTGGCAAAATCAATGGTGTTAATGCTTGGCCGTTTAATTTGGCCTCCTGTAACATTGAATATCTAAGAAAGGACAACTACTGCATATCCTTGTTGTCCTCGTTGCAAAACTGTACAGGGTGTGAAGAATGTCACAGCATTCATTCTAGATGAATTCAACTGGACTGAAATCATGCTGGTGTTGCTTTAGTTATTTCTCAGATAGCAGGTATGTTTATAAAAACCTGAACATGCAAACCTGCCAAAAAGAGACATGTACAAAACACCAAATATAAACACATATCATCTACACTTATTTTGATATGCATGATCTGGAATTGACTCACATTTAGAATTTACATTAAAGTAGGTAAAATGTGATGGAAATTTGGGTAAACTGATCATTTACTGCTTTGTTTATAGTGTTTTGTGTAGTATTGTGTTGAGTAGATATATAATGAATACCTCCCGCTATGCTATATTGCTGTGCTCATTTGCTTGCACTTGTGTATAATGATTTAAAATAATGGCAAAATATTTTTTGGCATTCCTTTTGGCCTGTAGCTCAGGTCCTGAAAGGCCTGCAAAGATTCGTTTTTCCAACTTCTGAAAAACACTGTCATGTCAAGGCAAACCAGCGACTCCGTTTCCCAGAATGCACCACGAACTACAAACATGGCCGATGACTACAACTCCCAAAGCTACACACTGTCACTTCACCTTCTCTTGAGGAATAATAAGACACACCACATTACTTAAGAGACACTCACACACACAGCCATTGTGAAGTATATGCTCAGTTACTTTTTGCTTCTGCCGTTACCAAACCTTGATGCCTTGTTTGTTTATTCTGGTTTTTTGACTCTGTCATTCCCTTGACTCTGATTATCTGCCTTGCCTAGTTTGGATTGTGTGCATGATTGTTTGACCCTTGCCTGTCTATGGTTGTTGATTTCTGCCTAACCCTGTGGATTTGTCTTCCCATTAAACTGCCTTACCTGCACTTGCATCTGTTCTCACCCCCATAACGTGACAAACACAATGAATTCAGTCAATGAAGGTCTTGGTAATTAGCTGATGATTTGAATTGGGTATGTTAAATGGGAGAAAATAATACTGTTGTAATGCTTTCATTTATTGCGAAATATGACACAACAGTGAACAGTTGTGAATTTCCTTAGTTGGAAAAATACATGAATTAATTATTTCACATTATATATGACTGATTAATCTTTTTTGTCTGTAAAGGCATGTGTATTCTTTTAATCTCCCTACCCTTGATTATTCATCACTGTTCCGGAGTGCACAGCGATTATAAGCCCACAGCTGCCTCTTGTAATTTCCACAGGGACACATCCAGGGATCACTCTCAACTAAGTGTTAAAATATAATTAAAATTATAATATTGTTATAGTGCAGAATCAGTCATGGATTTTTAGGCACACAGAAAGAGAGATAGAGTGTACTCCAGTCTCTTGTACATCTAAAGTTGCACTACAGTCTTCTAAAAAACCCAGGTGGAGTGGAGTGGCCATAAATCTCTGACCCATGTGTGTCTGTGGTAAATATTAGCTTTGGGACATATCTAAGCTACTATCAGATACTGAATCCTAACATTACAAATCCTGAAATTGTGGCCTTTTACTCCACATGTTATCAAGTCACATTTCCACATTCCTAGGGAACATAGTGAGACAATGAATAATTGCTTCACTATTAACCATTTAGTTGTGTCTTTTCTCACAGCCATTTTGTTAATCTGACCACACTGCTCTTATGGACAGTTCTGATTTATAATTTACAGTTTACAAAAAATGCAAGGTAGGACTGAATAATTAATTCATTAATTCACTAGAATTTAATAATTCATTAATTCATTCATCATCCGTAATGGATGGCTCCACCACGAACCACAGTATTTCTACAGTGTTTTGTATATTCATATAATAAACACGTCACCTCAACGTTTGATTAGTAATGAGACTGCAACCAGTTAGTCTCAATTTACTCTTAGCATAATATTTGTGCCCCATTAGATGGGGGTCATTTGGAATACACTTGAAACAAGAGGGTAAAGTCCACATCACTGTAGTGAAAAAGAACAAATTTTCTCTTTACAACAGGTAGACTATCATGTATATGGAGTGAATCATGTATAAGCTAAGCATCTATTGTCTTTTCCAAAATGGTTTACTCACCAGTTCATCAGACAACAAAGATGCAGTGCTTATATGTAAATATAATAATTTTATATTATTGTCAAACATATATTATTACAAGCGGTCTGAGTTATGAAACTGTCAAAGAAGGTTTAAAAAAATACTCTCAAAATGGTGTTTATCAGGAACTAAGGGTTAAGGATGGGAGCATAGTACACTCCGACATAATTACTGTATAATTAAATACAGGTTATGTGTGTTATGTGTAAATATGAGTAAATATGTGTATTCAATACTCATTTTGAAATCCATTCATGCCACACAGATTTCCTTTTTCACGCGCTCTCATATCCCCCATTTCCTCATCTTGCTTTTCCATTAGCTTCCTTCCTGAGATTTTCTCACCTCTTCCCATCCCATCTTTCCCTACACATCAGATTGACCCTCATTCTACCTCTGGTCAATCTACTGCAGAGTGAGACACATGAAAGGACAGAAAGCTAGAGAAAGCTAGACAGAATAAAGGCATTTCCTCACTGTGCAGTTTATTCGGCTTTATGTGCCTATAAAATGAGGGGCAAATTCTAAAAAGTAAACTAGATTCATCCCCTCAGGCTATGTTTTAATAACCAAGTGCAAACTTGTTTTGTTTAGGAGGGGTGGGCCAATCACAGGATTTCCTGAGTGATAGATCACCTTTTAGCTGATTGAATTTAATGAGTGAATGCACAAAAGGATTTTCACAGCCTGAATCCATCACGGCATATTCATGTCTGCACAAATACACAGCTCCACAATGGGGGCTTTTCATGAGAAATCACAGTCATATAAGATGATGGCACAGAGCAGGATGCACCGTTTTAACATCAATCACAATCCAAATACAGCAGACTTGGAATAACTGCTATCTCACACAATGAATACACACACTGAAACACTAAAACACTATTTTAAAAGTTCCTATTAAAACTGTGGTGGTTTGTCAATAGGGGCAGGTTGTGCAGAGCCACACCGTATACATTTCCAGTCTATCTACATAAAGTCTTCAGTCACATCTCTGTATGTTTTAAATTCCATTGAAATACTAATGACCTCTTTTGAGTGACAAAGATTTTTAAAAACCTTGCTATTTGGCAGATAAGTTGTTGTTCCATTGATTTGCTCACCTTTTTATTTGCACAGTCACTGGAATTAAATGTAATATGTTTCTGCAAACAAAGGCAAAATGTAAGTGCAGACAGTGTGTCTATGATGTACAGAACCATTGTGAGATATAACAAAGATTGGCAGAGAGAAAGGGGGATTATAAAGTGGATAATGTCTGTACATCAGAAATACATGTACAGTGCACCACAGTGACCTTTTTACCCAAATAAAATACTGATAAAAAGAACCACTCAAAACAAGCTGCTGTATGCTGGATGAGTGTATGTTGTTGACTCTCAACTGCCTTTTATGGGATTGCGCTAAACATGCATTAGATAGATATTAGCCTAGAGCATAAGTGTGATAGTGTTTTTTCTGCTTAATTTTGTTTGAGGCTTTCGTTATTATTGTCTTTCTGTCACACCAAAATCTACAGTCATGAGAAAAAGAAAGTACACTCTCCTTCAAGTCTATGTTTCCTTTATCAGGATCTAAATAACAATTGTGTGGTCCTTACCATCTTCTATAAACAAACAAATAACCTCAGGTGACAAAAAATAAAAACACAACACATTTCAATATGTAGACTTTTTTCCTTAAAAAAAAGTAGACCAACATTCAGAAACCAGGTGGGGATAAAATAAGTACATCCTTCCTACTTACACAATCATTACTAGAGTAATAAGCAGCCAGGTGTTACTAATTTATATGCACAAGATTAGTGAATCCTAAAGAAGTGTGACTACCTCTATCAAAGCAGAACATTTAGTAGTTTGGTGTTCTGGAGCACTTAGGTGTGTGTCTACATCATGCCAAGAAGAAAGGACACCAGCTATGACCTAAGAGAAGCATTTGTTGCTGCTCATCAATCTGGGAAGGGTTATAAGGCCATCTCCAAACCCTTTTGAAATTCTCTATAGTGAGAAGGACTGTTTACAAATGGAGAGACTTCAAGACAGTTGCCAATCTACCCAGGAGTGGGCATCCCAGCAAATTCAGTCCAAGGTCAGACCGTTTAATGTGTGGAGAAAAACTAAAGAGCTAAATCATGTGACCTACAGGCTGCTGTTAGCACATTAAATATTTATGTTCATGACAGCACAATCAGAAAAAGACTGGACAAGTGTGGTTTTCATGGAAAGGTGGCTATGAAAAACGCCCTTCTCTCCAAAACGACTATGGCAGCACAACTTAGGTTTGCAAAATTGCATCTGAACTAACCACAAAAGTTCTGGAACAATATCCTTTTAGACTGATGAGACCAAGGTGGAGATGTTTTATCACCATGCACAGCACCATGTTTGTCAAAAACCAAGTGTATCTCCACATACAAACTGTCAAGAATGGTGGTGGAGGGGTGATGATTTGGGCTTGTTTTGCAGCCACAGGACCTGGGAAATTTCCAGTTATTGAGACAATGATGAACTCCACTTTATACCAGAATTTTCTTGAGACAAATGTGAGGCCATCTGCCCAGCAGTTTAAGCTGGGCCAAAACTGAGTCATGCAAAAGGACAATCATCCCAAGCACACTAGCAAATCCACATCTGAATGTCCAAAGAACAAAGAAATCAAGGTGTTGGAATGGCCAAGTCAGACCTCAACCCCATCAAGCTACTGTGACAGAATCTTAAAAGAGCTGTGAAGAGAACGAATGTCTTCAAACTTCAAAGAACTGAAGCAATGTTGTAAAGAAGAGTGGGTCAAAATTCCCCCAAAATGATGTGAGAGACTGATAAAGTTCTACAGAAAATGTTTATTTCAAGTTATTGTTGCTAAAGTTGATTCTATATGTTACTGAATTATAGGGTGTACTTATATGTCCCACTTGGTTTCTGAACGTTGGGTTACTTTTTCGGGAAAAAATGACTACATATTGAAATGTGTCGTGTTTGTTTATAGAATTTGGAGAGGACCACACAATTGTTATTTAGACCCTGATAAATAAAAACTTAGAATTGAAGGAGGGTGTGCTTGCTTTTTCCCATGACTGTTCACAAGCAGCTTCTGTACTGAAACACATTCTAACATGTATTAGACAGAAAAAAGACCATAATTTGGGAAAAAGCACATGCTTACTACAGAAAAAGCTTTACAAACCTTAATGTACCAAAAAGATGACCAAGCGACACCAAATCTCTTACACATTTACCTTGTTATAAACACTATCCACTGGCCAAAGAATAAAATAGTAATCAGAAATTAGCAGAATGATAATTTAAGTGTTTTTCACTCTTAGAAACCCATTATATGGAGAAAGTTTAGCACGGCTTAAAGTCTTAAAATAGTGTTTAAAAAAATAAAAACTGTATTGTGTGTTTACTCTGGTTGCCTTTGTTTTATGGTGTATCTTTTTTGAAGATATAAAACTATGAGACAGGGTAAATACAAGATGCTTGAATTTGTCTTTTTGAAATGTAAGTACTGGAAAACCTTGAAACTTTCAAAAAATCACCTAGCAACAAATCTATCGAGTTTTTGGGCAAACCTTGCAAACTTCCCATAGAAGAGAGCGGTCAATACTGCCCCGTAAGCGCATGGTCCTGCTTTCCCACTGCAGGTACACCTCTCTCTCACAGCCGTTGTCTTTAACTTGTGTGTATGGTGATTTTGTCAGATGACGTTGTGGTTATCAAATCAGGATTTTGTCAGTGCAGAGCAGCAGCTTGGAAACGTTGGAAGTGACGGCTGGTAAACATGTAGTGTCTTAATGGGCCGCGGTTCAGTCACTATTTCATACTCATTCCGTTGTCTGACAACAGAAATGAAAAAAATGTGAAAATGAGAACTGCTTTATTGGGAATTCAGCTGTATTAAAATACAGTATGTGAGCACACAGAGTAGTGAATGAATACGTAATGAATATGCTAATTAGCACATGACCTCATCTAGCGACATTTAGTGGCTTTCCCCTGAAAGTTGTTGTCAACAGTGCTCCTGTCACTCACCTGGAGTATACTGACATTATGGTGAAGACAAAGCAATGCCTGGGAAATGCAAATTTAGTCTAGCATGGCTGGAAAAGGTACCATATAAAAATTTGTTGTTTTATTATCATTATAATTTTTTTTTAATTAAAAATAAATAAATAATAATAATAATAATAATGTTTGAAGGACATCTCTTCTGGGAGGCACTGTGGCTTAGTGGTTATTACGTTTGCCTAACATCTCCAGGGTTGGCAGTTCTATTCCTGCCACCCCCCTGTGTGTGTGGAGCTTGCCTGTTCTCCCTGTGATCCGGGGGTTTCCTCAGGGTACTCCGGTTTCCTCCCCAGTCCAAAGACATGCATTGCAGGCTGATTGGCATCTCTAAATTGTCCGTAGTGTGTGAATGGGTGTGTGAGTGTGATTGTGCCCTGTGATTGGTTGGCACCCTGTCCACGGTGTCCCCCACCTCGTGCCATGAGTTCCCTGGGATAGGCTCCATGCTCCCCGCAACTCTGCGTAGGATAAGTGGTACAGAAAATAGATGGATGGATGGACACCTCTTGTATAGTCCTTGAAAACAAAAAAAATGTGTTTGAAAAGTCCTTCAAAGTCCTGGAATTTCATTATGAAGAATCTGAACGAACCCTTATGAGATATACACAAAAACAGAAGAAATCAGGCAAATACTTTTTGACAGCATTGTAATCATTAGAAAACAACCTGTTTGATAGCTAATTAGTAGCTTGCTAGCTAACAGGCTAATTAGACAGCACTCTGTATAAGTAAACAAACTTAACTAAACCATACACTTAAAGGTGCAGGGATGCTAAATCAGTATGACCTTTTTATTAATAAAGCCACTTGCTGCTCTCAAGCATTTTTCAATGTTTAACTGATGTATAGTCACTTTGCATTAGGGAGGAATAAACATGGTGCCTCAAACAGCAAACACTAGAAACATTAGAAATGGTTGGTTCTCAACAGCACTTTTTTAAATATAAAATTATATTTTAAAAAATAAAATAAAAATATATGTGCCAATTTTATTGACACTCAGGGGCTCTTGTGAAGATCGATGGCTTCAAGAATTCTGCTAAATACTGTACTAGAATATTTCAGGTTCAGGCTTGGCCATGGATATAGCTTGCGGCAAAATGATAACTAAAATATTATACCATCCAAATCAATATAAGAATGATTAAATATATATAAATCCATTATTTTGTGATGGTCTTTTGCTCATTTTCATATAAGGCACAAATAATTCTGGAGAACACGGTATAAAGACTTAATGTTTCTGGTATTGAAAGATAACAGAACTAAACTGAGATGTTTGTGTTCAAGTGGAATCTTGCATCTTGTCATTTAGTATACGCTGTATTTGATATAGGAAGACTGATGAAGATGAATGAAACGGAGTAGACTCTTAGTGAACATCTCATCTTTGTTAACTATTTGTAATTTATGTTTTTTTGTTTGTATGTCAGGGGTTGCTGGGAGGATTCAGCAAGTGAGAATTTAATTGTACTGTGTAACAGACGGTTTCCTACTTATGACAATAAACTGTTGAATCTTGATCTTCTTGGACTTTGCATCTCTGAGTGACTTCATAAAAACAGGACCTGGCTAGATCAGTAAGCTGCCAGATTATGCCAGCTATGAGGAGCTGCAGTGAGAGGAGGAAGAGGATGGTGGGGAGGTGAAGAGAGATGGAGGAGAGCAGTAAAAGAGTAATCAAACATGCCAGCACTCTCCCAGATCAATCAGGTAGTGTTAGAATTCAGGAAAGTGGTGTGAATATTAAAGCTCTGGATTGAGGTTGTGTGTGTGTTTCTACCTTATGGACAACTTTAAACTGCCTACTGCAGCAAAACAGTTGGAATCCCAGATAAAAAACGGGACAGAGATCACTGCAAAGTGTTCTTTTTTTCCCCTTTTTTGCCTCTTTCTAAAGAGTTGCCATATGGTAGAAAGCCTCAGGTGATTATTAAATGGTTATTTTTCATTACCTGACTACTTTGTTTTTGTAGCAGAACATGTAAGTGACTCTATGCCCTAGAACAGTGGTTCTCAAACGGGTCAGTGAAACACAGTCAGGGATTATGCTTGCACATTTCCTCAATTGATTGAAATGGGTTTAATCTGAATTTAAATAACTCAAATACAAGTTGAATTATAAGTAATGTCAACATAAACATAATGTATTATTTGCGAAATTTCAGGAATAAAACGCTAATAAATAGCCAAAATAGTGTTGTGCGTATGAGCCTAATATTTGAATAGGATTATATTCAGACAGGGGTCAAGTAAATAAAACAGATTTATAAAACAGTTTTATTAAAACAATTTATTTAACAGTTAAGGTGGTGTGGCGTAACTGCTACGCTGTCTCTGCCATATCACTCCTCAAGAGGTCTCGGGATCGAGCATTACGTTGCAGCACAAAAGGGAAGTGGGTAGCATTGCCGCCTCGCAGCTCCAGGTTCCTGAGTTCAATTCTGAGCTTGCATTACTGTCTATGTGGAGTTCTCTGGTTTCCTTCTACTGTCCAAAAACATGTAATCAAGTCTAAACTGCCCCTAGGTAAAAACGAATGTATGTGTGTGCATGGTGGCCTGGCATCCCACCTGGGGTGAATTCTCCTGCCTTCAGCCCAGTGTTACTGCGGTATGCTCCAGATCCACTGTGACCCTGCCCAGGATAAAGAGTTTTCTGAGGATGAATAAATGAGTTAAAATGGTTCCTGGCTGCAAAAAAAAAAAGTCTGAGGAAACCCTGCATTTGAAGAGTCCAATTAAGATTTCAAAGTATTTCCTCTGTAACATGTTGATGTTCTGATTTTCAAACATGGTTTGTTGCCGTAAACTTCGGCCAAATGTGCAACTTTACTGGATTATGTGTTATTTAATACTACAGAACATATTACAGTAATTTACTGACAACCATGCTGCCAACAAATTACTGTACAACTTACAGACAACTTCTACAGTGATATTATTGTATAAAAATGTACTTTGTTTAAAAAGTAACCTGTTCAAATGACTAATTAAAATTTATGTTACACAAACAAAAAAAATGTAACTAAATATGGAGCAAAATGAAAATTGTCTTTCCAGCTGCTGAACCTCACAGAAAAGCCTTATCTAACTTATCCTAGCATATGTATCTATAATAATATGATACTTTAAAAATAAAGCCCACATGTATTTTCAGTCAGTGACTCTCAAGCAATGATTGTGCCTCTATAAAAATCTGACCCATGGCACCTTTTTGAGCATCAACAGCCTCCATTTGCTGCAGTTTTTAGATGTTAGACACAGTTTCACAATGTTTCACCCAGAAAGCTCAGATTTGCTTCGGAGCCAATTAACGTGAAAATAATTCCTGTTGATCAAGCACCACATTTCCACATTCTCACGTTCCAGTGTGCATGTATGTGGCTTCTCACTCTGTGGTGATCTCCATCCTGCTAACTGTCTATGTTTATGAAAGCAGCTGGGATGCATGAAATATTCATGTCGGCAGAGGAATAAAAAAATAAAAAAATAAAAAAATAAGTATAAGCATTGAAGACAGGAATGCAATATTTCATAGCATTAGCACAGAGCTCAGAGTTCAGCTCACTGTAATCTCACACATCCAGTAAAATAGCAATTCATTGCATGGAGAATGCACCTACATACCAACAGTATCAGAGTGACGCACGTAAATGGAGCATCTGCTGCTGTTACATGATGTGTGTGATATATTTACACAACACATTGAGCAGAAATTCATCAGTCAGTACATTTTATTTATTGTCTCATCAGGTTGTGAAATGTTCATACACAAGGAAAGGGAAAAAAAAAAGACTGAAAGTACAGTATGTATGCTTGGAATATGTTCTAATTAAAATCATTTCGTCTCTTAGATTGTTTTTGAAATGTCCATTTGAAATAAATAACAAGGTTGCAAGCATTGGACAAGCAGTTTCAGGGTCTCTGGTTGATGGCATCCATGTGGAAAATCCCTTTAATCCCAGAGTTTCTGCATAAAATATCCCATCTGATGGACAGTGATATGATATAGGATCTACCTTCAAAGGAATGAGGACAGACTTATAACGAACCCATGCACTATGTGACATCTCCCTTTATCTTTAAAGGACTATCGCCATTGCAAATTCATAAGGACTCACACGAGCCAATTAGCATAATAAGTAATGAGCATTAAGGTTAGAGTGAAGGAGCAGGTCAGTACTCAAACTTTTCTCATGCCTCCATTTCTATTAAATATAATGCTTGTTAGAATATTATGAACTTTATGTGAGAAGGGAATTCAAAGTGTGACTGCAAAAAGTGTTTCCAAAAAAAATAAAGAAAAAAAAAAAAGAATGCTAAAATTTGGATAAAATTATAGATGATGTATAATACAATTCAATTGTTCTGTTGGTCATGTTATACATTTTTAATATGATTAGAGATGATTGCATCAATTTGAGTTCTGAGGTGATACTGACGTGCATCTTTGAGGTACAGTAGTTCTTACATTCACATGTCATTCACTGACCATGAAGCACCAAATTACATCTCAAGAAAAATTAACAGATCTGGGCTCTTCAGAATTACTATTAGTATTACTGTTACAGCGGAAAAAGTGATACATTTTGAATCCTCACAACAACAAAAAAACCCACATTCTTACAGATTCTAATAAGTAACAATATTAGTATTAAATTGCCAGTGAGAACAGTAAAAAGTACAAATCGAATAGAACAAAAAAATGGGTCTCATACAATAGATTTACATGCACCCAAGGTAAAAAAAAAAAAATCTCATAATTCATAACTCATAATTTAAATTGCAGCATTACCTTTTTCCCCGTGTCACAAATGACCCGTTAAATGATTCGTTCTAAACTCCTCCTTTTCAGAGAGCATACTCTACTCTGATTGGTCAGATGTCCCAGTCTGTTGTGATTGGTCTACCAGCGTCAGCATGTGTCGAAAAGGAAACGCCCACTACCATAACGAGTTTCAGCTCCGTCTGTTCGCTAGCAGCCAATGAAGACCAGAGGCGGGGCTTTTTGTTACAAACCTACGTAGGTTAATACAGGAAGTAAGTAAGTCTGGAATTACTAACGACTCGTTTTAGCTGTTCAGAATCGCTTCCTTCTTTTAGGAGTCAATAACTCCGTTTGTCGTGCGCTTTGATTTTATAAACTTTGCAGATTTTTTACATTCACAAACATTTCTATAACACACTACATGAAAGATAATATCTGAAAAACCATAACAGGTGCACTTTAAATGTTGGCTCACAAATATCTAATATTGAATGTAACTTGATGTCTCAGAATATTTGACATACAGTATTTCCCAGAATGAACCACAACATTCTCTTATGTAAATTACATTTTCTTCCCATAGCAGACATTTTTTTTAAATTATACATTGTTGTGAATGTTATATATAAATATTTACACAGAGGGAAATAACAGATTTGTAATAAAAATGTAATATTTTATTCATAAACACGTTTTGCAGAAAAAACATAATAGCACTACATATATTGCTCTGAATAAGGAAAAAAAACCCTGACAATTCTATGCTGTCAAACAAATCCAATTTGCTGTATCCAGTTATTATTAAGCAGTGTTTGCCTAAGTCTTGTTTGGACAAAAAATGAGACTTGTAAAACGTGAAAAGGTGAAATAATATTTGTCACCATCAAAACATCATGTTGTGAAGCAATACTTTATATTCTTTTTCAGATTTTGTGCTATTATTCCTTTAGTGTGGCAGGGTTATACCAAAATCAGTGCTAAACTACCTCACCAATTAGCCCCTGCATGTCACATGACCTGGTCACATGTCTCAATCAGCCTCACCTGTGTCTTTTTTTCACTCTGATTAACACCGGTATGTAAGTTACTTTGTTTCAGTACTTTTTTCTCAAGCTTTTGTTGTTTCTGTTGTCATGTTTATGCGTTACTAAGTATACCATAGTCTTGCTTATGTTTAGCCCTGTATCCCCTGTTTGTGTTTGTGTTTTCTCACTATTTTAGTTACTTGTTTGTATTTTCTTAAAATGAAGTCTGCATTTGCATCCATTGCCTCTAGTTTACACGACATAGTGCTTTTACGCTCTCCAATGTACACGTTATTAAATATTAAATGTAAGGGGGCAAATAATTTTGTAAGTGGTATTTTGTAGAGAAAAAAAACTGTTCAAATAAAACTACACAATGTCTGTGTATGTTTGAGCTCCATGTATTACTTATTGCATGTGCTATTATTTTTAGATATTCCTTTTTGCTTTTTTTCATGAACGTGCCAATCATTATAGAGGGCACTGTACATGTGTAGAATTCTGTTCAAAAGCATGCCTTTTTACAAGCAAACAAAAAAAAAAGAATTATTATTTACAACGTGTTACCTTTGAGAAATGTCAACATCACACACGACAGTCCATTGGTAATTCATTACATTCCACTGCATGTCCCTTGAAGCAGAAAGTCTTGGCTTATATCCACAGGTAGAGGAACAGTAAACACATGCAAGTGAGGAGAAGGATGTTTAGGCCTGGGCTTAAATGACTGGCCTTTCCTTTCAGGGACTCTTGATTGGTCTCATCTGGGTTCTGGGCCCCTGTGTCGATTGCTGATTGGCTGCGACTAGAGCACATGTCATACAGGTTACCTGCAAACTGCATCTTTTTAGACTCTTGTCTCAGGGACTCCCACACAACAGCGGCTTCGTCAGGGCAGCCAGCCATAGCATTGTTTGCACAGTCATGGAAATCATCCCATGATCTGCAACAAGTACAATTCACAAATGATTAGCTAAGTAGGACTATCTCTTATTCAACAAAAATATACCACAACATATGGGAAAATACCATGCGGTACATTTATTACCAATATTTTGCAATGTACACTATGTGCTACAGCAGTACGTAAAATATATGAGCCACAAAACACAAATATAGCCAGGAATTATCCAGGATTAAACTTAAATGTTATTTAATCATTTAAGGTACGATCTACCACCAACCAATCTTTCCATCTCAATAACACTGCAATAATACCTTTATGACAGTTCCACTGGATATATATATGAAACGCACCCTCTAGCTATGCCACTACCACAGAATAGTAACAATAATCTGTATATTGTTTACCATAATTACAATATACTGTCTATATATTAACAAATCCAATATATTGGATGGTAATATACTGTCATCTACAATCGCTGACTACTTTATTAGGAACACCTGTACGTTCATGCAGTTACCAAATCAGCCAATCATGTGGCAGCAGCCAATGCATAAAATCATGCAGGCACAGGTCAAGAGCAGAAGGGGGGGAAAAATGTTAATTTCAGGGACTTTGACCGTGGCATGTTGGTGCCAAACAGACTGGTTTGAGAATTTCAGAAACTGTGATCCCCTGGGATTATCACTTGTCTTTTAAAAGAAAAAAAAAGAAAAAAGAAAAAAAAAAAAAGAGTGAATGGCAGTTCTGTGAGGAGCTCCAGGTTGATGAGGAGAACAGCTGGAATGGTTCAAGCTGACATGAAGACTATGGTAAATCAAAATAATTACTCTTTAAAACCATGGTGAGCAGAAAAGCATCTCAGAATGCACAACACATTAAACCTTGAGGTGTATAGGCTACAACAGCAGAAGACCAAACTGAGTTCCACTCGTGTCAGCTAAGACCAGGAATCTGAGGGTACACAGATGTTGATGCTGTCTAAAGGACCCTTGATCACTGGGGCACCTCTGCAATTAAGGGTAAGAGTAATTTCGCTCCCAAAGAAAACGTCAGTGCAAAAATAGAAAGATGCAAGTTCTCTAAAAATGTTTCAGACTTTTTGTGCTAAAATGCTGAATATCAGGGACTGGGCTTCATTAATAACCGGGCATCTTCTGGAAAAGGACAGCTTTTTACTGCAGAGATGGCTGACTGCTCAGTGATGGCTGAAATCTCAGACGCTCACTGATTTTATTTGAGAATGTATAAATGAATACAACTTAAAATACTAGTTTGGTAAACATCAGTTAAAAAAAATGCTAAAAAGACCATAATTAAAACATTTGTTACATCTCATAAAAAAGCAAAAAAAGCAAACTCTTCACCTGTTTAGCATACTTTCATTGGTTTCTTTTGTAATATTCATTTTATGCAAGCTGTGCAGATATTTAGTTTTTAGTAAGTAACTATTTTACTGACCAAGTATAAGAGTAGTGTTGATAGTGTTGAACAAACAGATCCAGTAATCCATTACATAAATTATGGAATGTAACATTGAAAATTATTATTGTTCATTGTATCAATATCATTGTAAACATTTATTAATGTAAGTTATTTATTTCTTATTGATTGGTTGGTTGGCAGCGAAATCGATTTAGAGAACTGATTCTCAACCAGTAACCTTTTGACACTTACCTTAAAAAAATATGTATTCTATCGCTGGTGTATGTCATGGCTGATTCAAAGACAGTCTATGGGACAAATTGTCTAATTGTTTTTAATTGTGTATTCTGTAGCTAAAAAAATTAATAAATTATATGGCAGATTATTTAGATTATAATTTGTAATTAGCCTAACAGATAAAGACTGTAGCTTAAATGTAGCTAAACTACCTAAGCCATCTAGCTGAACAAAATTTCTCTAAGAGAAACTTCAACGCTCTGGTTACTACGTTTTAAACTAGCTTGCTTCATGGTGTAGCCCATTTGTATACTTCAAAAACATTCAGACATTCTCAGTTCAAAATAGGTTTCTAAAGTTTGTCAAATGCTCACTTATAGACAGGATACAAAAAACTTGTAACTGTAATCCGTTACAGATACATCAAAAACAAAGTAATCAGAATACAGGTACATTTAGTAAAAAAGGGGAATACTATCAGGATTTATTAATCTATTGACATAACACAATATAGACAGCTGCTTAATTATAGTTCTGGTTCTCTCTTGTCAGTCGTGACTCACATGAGTAACCTCCTGGTGCATGCGCAAATAAATTTTGTGCAAAGTTAATTTTGGTAGAAATGAACACAAATTGTTCTCTGAAATTCTTTTCTTATGGTGACCACACGTCCTCTTTTTCCCCCAGACATGTCCTCTTTTCAGGACCTTAAAAAAGTGTCTAAATTTGAGAAAATGTCTGGGATTTTCGGTTTTAGCTTCATTATGATGTGCTTATGGTCTAATACTGTATTACGTGTGTGCATGTTTGCACTGCTTTAACGCCTCTCTGTAATTCCTGCCTTCTCGCACAACAATTGGTCGATTATAAAAGGATTGCAGCAACTATTGGCCAAATTCCTGCCTCTCAATCATTAGCCGACTGTCAGCGAACGCGCGAAGATGAAGCGCTGTTGTGTACGGCATCAAACAATTGCTTGACAATAGCAATAAATGATAGCTGTCCTGAGTCGAAACAATGCCCATGGCCACATAAGGTCATTTTTAATTTCATATCACATTACATATTACATGACCATTGAAATGTGTAAATGATGACAGAAGGCACACTCATGGCATCTAATATTTTATTTTATTCCATGGACATTCAAAAGAATGTAGGAATTTATATATATTTATGTGATGCTAACAGTGTCTTTTTCAGTGTATTAAAGTCTGCATAGAAACAATGTTTTGAACGCTATTAAGACACCCTCCAAAAGAAAGAAATGGTGTCCTCTTTTTGGAAAACCAGAATATGGTCACCGTAGCTTTTGTGCTGTAATGTTACCCACATCAGGCACAGTGATATTTTATTTATTTATTTATTTTATTAAAACATATCTAAACATTGATCATGTTTTTAAGTTCTAAAATAAGCTCTAAATATAAGTATTTTAGATCATATTGCTTTTCTCTTCACTTTATTTACATATGTGACCTTGAAGTATTCCAAAAGTAGTCAGATTACGTTACTTATTGTGATACTTGGATTATGTTACTGATTACATTTTTTTTATGAAGTAATTGGTAATTGTAATGGGATACATATTTAAATTAACACTCCCAACCCTGCTTGTCGAACATTCCAAGGATAAAGTACAAAAATAAATAAATCAATAAATGACTGGTCATGTAGTTCTACGTTCATTCTACAAAAGTGTTTAAGCATTAAAGTTGTAGGCTGTAGTTCTAACAGAACCCACAGACCTACAAAAATCAGGTAAATTCAAGTGTACCACAGAAATAAAAACAGGGTATTTATATTTTTCTGTCTGGGAAACTAGTTACAGCTTTGTAGCTAGTCATAAACAAGAATGTGTAGACCAATTCAGTGACAAACAAAATCATTTATCCATAAAGTAATATATGGAGCTAATCTTGAGAATGAGAATAAGAGATGCATGTGGATACATGCTGAAACGGTTTAGTGGTACAGTATGTTGAGCATCAACATGACATTGTGTGTGTGTGTGTGTGTGTGTATAAATAATGTTTTTCCTTACATGTGAATATGAACTGCATACTACATAACTGCACAATATTAATGAAAATATCGTTTAAATAATTATCCAATCCTAACCTGGAAAAATCTAACAGCAGCAGCAGCAGTTCAAAAGTAGTTCAGTTCCACAGGATGACAACTGACCTGGCAACAGGGGATGCAACTAAAATAGCCTACTTCTGCACTGGAGTGATGCAGATATAATAAGACTTTAGTTTTTAGCTTCAGTACAACATTAATACACTGTCAACAGTATAAATACAGTAAATGAAAACATCTAACACAATACAGAGGCAAGCATGTCTTTTTCCCGTTCCCCACTATACCTATTATAATATCATGCCATAGCCAGACAGTTCTAAGATCACCAAGTTCAGCTAATGTTTGGGCAGTGGTTAATCATTTCTCTCTCAATGTTTGATTAAAAAAATGTTGGATGGTTAATATGACACTGAAGTTATCATACAAAAAATCTGTAATCTTTTATAAACTATTACATATTGCATTCAATATTTTACATACAGTCAGGTCCATATATATTTAACAGTGACAAAGTTACTGTCATTTTAGCTGTCTACCACAGTACTTTGGGGTGGAAAGTGAATAATGATCATGAGCTCAAAGTGCAGACTTTCATTATTTTGCATTCTATGGAAAAAAAAAAAAGCAGTGGTTTTGATCAGGTCTAGAGCTGATTTCAAGTTTTGCATTTGCATTTGCATCTGTTGCTGTTAACTCTCAAAATGAATTCAAAAGAGCTGTCAGTGACAGCGAAGCAAGCCATCATTAGGCTAAAAATATCAAACCAAACCCATCAGAGAGACAGCAAAAACATTAGATGTGGCCAAATGAACTATTTGGCACATTCTTAAAAATAAAGAACACACTGGTGAGCTCAGGAACAGCGAAAAGCCACAGAAAACAACTGTGGTGAGTGGCAGAACAATTCTTTCCCTGAAGAAAACCCTCTTCACAATAATTGGCCAAATCAAGAACACCCTCCAGGAAATAGCGTATCTGTGTCAAAGTCAACAATCAAGAGGAGACTTCAGCAGACTAAATCACAGAGGGTTTACCACAAGATGTAAAGCATTAGTAAACAGGAAGATCAGATTAGAGTTTGCCAAAAACATGTTAAAAGCCTGTACAGTTCTGAATCCTATAGACAGATGAAACAAAGATCAACATGTACTAGAATGATGGGAATAAAAGATTTTATTGTCATTGTACAAACATACAACAAAATTATGGACTTGCCAACGTATACAGTTACAGAATAATTGAGTGCATGTTACAAAGAAAGACCATATTTCATGTAAATGGAATAAAGGGCTCATAATGTTATTGCACAAGAATGGTTCTTGCATATCAAGGATGTGTTGTAGTTGGAGGGTGTGTTTTCAGTTAAAGGCTCAGTATGGTGATAGCTTTAGGATGAATCTTGTGGTGCGTGTTTTGATAGGATCTGTGGCGTTTTCCAGATGGCAACAATTCAAACAAATGATGGGCAGGGTGATATGGGTCCTTTAGAATGTTATGTGTTTTCTGCAGGTAACGGGCGGTAAATATATTGTCCAGGGCAGATTGGTTTGTGATGATGTTCTGCGCAGTCTTTATGACTCTCTGCAAGGCCTTTTTATCAGCTGCAGAGCTGCCTCCATACTACACAATCATACCATATGTGAGGACACTCTCAGTGGAGCAGCGGTAGAATTACACCAAGAGCCACTTTGACAGGTTTACCTTACTGAGCGTTCTTAGGAAGTACAGCCGCTTTTATGCCTTCTTGACTAGTGCCGTGATGTTTATTGTGATGAGAGGTCCTCTGAGATGTGTGTGCCCAGAAATTTAAAGCTGGACACTTTCTCCACCATCTCCCCGTTGATATGCAGCGGTGTGTGTGAACATCCCGCTTCTTTCTGAAATCAATAATGAGTTCTTTTGTTTTCTTGATGTTTAGAGTCAGATTATTCTCTGTGCACCACACCATCAGCCTCTGTACCACCTCTCTGTAGGCAGACTCATTGCCTCTGGTGGTCAACCCCACCACAGCCGTGTCATCCACGAATTTGATAATGGTCTTAGTGTTATAAGATGGTATACAGTCATGGGTATACAGAGAATAGAGAAATGGGCTCAGCTCACAGCCATGTGGTACTGCTGTGCTGAGTGTCAGAGTTGAGGAATGATGCGGGTCCATCCTCACTGACATTGGTCGCTTTGTTAAGAAGTCCTTAATTCACAGGCAGATGCTGTGCTGTATGCCTAGGTCAGACATCTTGGAGAACAATCTGCTGGGTAAGATAGTATTAAATGCGGAACTGTAGTCCGTGAACAGCAGCCGTGCATACGTTCCTTGGTGTTCCAGGTGGCACAGTACAGTGTGGAGGGCAGTGAGGATGGCATCATCTGTTGACCTGTTGGCCCTTTATGCATACTGGTAGGGGTCCAAGGTGAGTGGCAGAGCAGCCTTGATGTGATGCAGAACCAGCCTCTCCAGGTATTTCATGATTACAGGTGTCAGTGCAATGGGCCTATAATCATTAATGGATATTATGGCAGCCTGCTTTGGCACTGGTACTATCGTGGATGTCTTCAGGCAGGTTGGAACACTGCACTGCAACAGAGAAAGGTTGAAGAGATTTGTAAACACCTCATCTAACTTTGCAGCACAGTCTATGAGAATGCACCCTGGGATACCATCTGGACCAGCTGCTTTCCGTATGTTGATTTTATGGAGAGTGCATATCACCTCAGCAGGCTGAATGACGAGTGTCTGGCTATCGGTGGCGGGAACTGAATTGATGGTAGTCCCAGTTCTTTCCACCTCAAAGCAGGCGAAGAAATGGTTGAGATGTTCTGCCTCTGAGGCACTGCTGTTTGTCAAGCTACTGGTGTTATTCTGCCCACTGATGTGACAAATCCCCTGCCATGCCTGGCGGGGGTCCGAGTTGCTGAATTCATTCTCGATCCTCCGCCTATAGGCTGCCTTAGCATCCCTGATGCTCTTCATCAAGTTCGTCCTGGCTGCGCTGTACTGCTGCATGTCACCGGATCGGAAAGCAGAACTGCGGGCCTTCACGGCTTGCTGTTAGGAAACATGTGAATCCGTTTCTTGGTGGTGACATTGTCAATGCAGCATTTTATATAAAATAGCCCAGAGGATGTATAGATGTTGATATTGTCCACAAATACGGGCCCGCAATTCTGCTTTCCGGTCCGGTGCAACTGAAGCAGTCCAGCAGCTGCTCAGATGCCCCCTCTGGCCACACTTGTATTACTCTAGCAGTTGGTTTGAACCTGTTGATAAGTGGTCTATATGAGAAGCAGTAAAATGTGGTCAGAAAGTCCTAGAGGTGATGCTTTATATCCATGCTTGATGTTGCTATATACTGTACATGGTCAAGTGTGTTTTTCCTCTAGTTGGACACTGGACATGCTGGTGAAATTTTGGGAAGACAGTCTTTAGACTGGCTCTGTCGAAATCGCCTGCTATTACAAAGACTCCATCTGGATGGGCCTGCTGTTGTTTACTAATGGCAGTTAGCAAGTAGCCCAAAGCTGTTGTGCTGTTAGCATCCAGGGGTATGTAAACAGCAGTGAACAACAACTGTGAATTCTTGCAGCAGATAGAAGGGCGACATCTTACTGATAAATACTCCAGGTCCAACTCCAGATTATAGAGAACTATCCAAAGCATACCACCTCATCTTATGACGTGGATATGTATGGCTACCAATAGAACTGGTTCCCTTGTATCTATTGATGATTTGACTGCTGTCAAAAGCAGCAGGATGAATTCTGAATTGTATAGGGCTATATTATCTGGTCTGATTCAGCCAAATGCTTCATAACTCATTAGACGGCGCTTCAAGGTGCATATGGACAATGCCCTGAAGCATATTTCGAAAGCAACCCAAGACTTTTTTAAGGCAAAGAAGTGGAATGTTCTGCAATGGCCAAGTTAATCACCTGACCTGAATCAGGTGATTAACTTGAGCATGCATTTCACTTGCATTTCAATTGATGAAGGCAAAACTGAAGGTGAAATGGCCCTGAACAAGAAGAAATTGAGGATAGCTGCAGTAAAGGCCTGGCAGAACATCACCAGGGAAGAAACCCAGTGTTTGGTGATGTTTATGGGTTCCAGACTTCAGGCAGTCATGCATGATTTGTAATGCTTATATTCTTTATAAG
This sequence comes from Ictalurus furcatus, assembly GCF_023375685.1. NCBI lineage: Eukaryota > Metazoa > Chordata > Actinopteri > Siluriformes > Ictaluridae > Ictalurus > Ictalurus furcatus. The sequence continues at coordinate 15,018,868 of NC_071258.1, forward strand.
CTATATTTTATTTCAATTCTAATATAATGTGGAGAATAGCTCGAATAAAATTAACTTTGTCAATGTACAAATATTTATGGACCTGACTGTAAATTATATTGTATTCTATTTTGAACATTGATCAGGATGAGACAGCTATGGATATACTGTTGTCAATGTGCTAGCTAGCCACCACTAAAATATTCACTAATCTCATAGACAACACATAAATTGTAGTAATACTTGTATTATACTATTTATGTCTAAAATAGCTTTGTACTAATTAACAACAGTTTAGATAAAGCTCTCAGTTTTAGCCTAGTTTGGGTAATTGACAACTTTTAGGGTCTGTGAGAGGGAGGTTTGTCTAATTATTTTAGGAAGATCATCCAAACATATAATCACATACATTATTTTTGCCCAAAGGTTTGTAGACACCTGACCATAACACTCATATATGCTTTTTGAACATCTCATTGCAAATTTAGTCCCACTTTGCTGTTATATAGTCTCCACTCTTTTGGGAAAGCTTTTCCTGGGAGGTCAGATGCTGATGTTGGGCGAAGAGACCTAGAGTGCAGTCGACATTCCAATACATCCCAAAGGTGTTCAGTGGGGTTGAGGTCAGGGCTCTGTGCAGGCCACTCAAGTTCTTCCACACCAGCCTTGGCAAATCATGTGTTTATGGAGCTCACTTTGTGTATAAGGGCATTATCATGCTGGAACAGGTTTGGATGCTTTAGTTCAACTCAAGGGAAATTCCAACTTTGTGGCAACAGTTTGGGGAAGGCAACCCATATGAGTGTGATGGTCAGATGTCCACAAACTTTGGGCCATACAGTGCATATATTAAGCAAAAATCTCTATATAATTCTTTACTTTTCCATAATATTCTAATGAAAACAGTCTGTTTACTTCTAAGGTATAAAGAGTACTTGATAAATTATCATGAAGCTCAATATATTATGAATACACTTGGTACTGGATACCATATAAAAAAGTGTAACATAGACACTTATAGTAATAACAGTAAACAAACACAGAAGCACAGCTCTGTCACTATAGGATACTGAAATAGGCTTTAAATGTGGCATATCAAAGGAATAAAATATTTTGGGATGTGCTGCTATAGGAAAATAACAGACAATGGGGTGGCGTGATTCCACTATATACCACAATAATGTTCCAATAATTTTTGTTATTAATTAAAGAATGTCATTTTGTAAAAATCTGTTTATAGTTACAGTACATTAAATGTAGTATAATGTGGCGTCGTTTGTCTCTCTTTTTCTCTCTCTCTAAGTTAATAAGACAAAAAAAAAGTATTTCCTGTAGACTTTCTCATATTCTAAAATTGACTTACTGACTTTTACAAAGTGCTGACACTGGAGACTTCTTCCATAAATGTTAAATAAATGTATTCTTACAGAAAACCTCACCATATCAACGAGTATACATATTTTTAACAGTTATGCTGTTATGGAAAATTAATCAACAACTACAGAGCAACCAGAATGGAGATTTCAACAGCACTGTGGTGTAATTATAACACATTATAATGCAGCAGTCATGATGCTGCTCACTCAGTCAGTTTGAATATGATTGCAAACACATGAAGCTGTTTTAAAAGCATACTTTGCTGCTCCACATTGAATACTTAAGCAGCTTCTGCAGACATGGAGGAGACATTGTATAAATATGGATTAAGGACTCATGGAATAATGATGGACAGGAATCTGTTGAGCAAGAAGGATAGATCAGATGGAAATGGAAACACTGGAAGAAAGTCAATGAATGAGATGCTGTGGCAGTGAGCCATGGTACTCTATAGTACCTATTATGTAGTTGAAAATGCCATGAGCAGAGTATGACACATAATCCTGAGGTGTGAATGAGTTACACTGTGTGTAGGTGGAACTCCATCATAGTGAACATAAAGGTTTGTATACCAAGGGAACCCATTTCTTTGATGCATTACTCTCATATCTTTTCATTTGGGCTTGAGAACATCATTGCACTGTGTATGTGTCTTAGCGTAATGTTATGGTCTACAGACCTGCAGACTGAGTCGATGTCGTGCATGTCCTCGTCTTTTTGGCTGCTGACAGACAAGCTGTCCCCCAGGGCCAGAAGACACTGGGCAAAACCCTTGTAGATGGAGCCGCACCTTCTAGCAGCGGCCATAGAGCTGAAGCTTGGCACCATCACTGCAAACCCAAACAAAAACTAATATTAGGCAGGACTTTACACTTTTCCCCTGCTGCCTTTGTGTTTTATTGCCATCATGACTGTGGAGTAAAAGACAAAGGATGAAAGAAATATCATTTGTTTCATGGTTGAGTTCAGCAAAAAACACAGAGATATCATTATTAGAATCACTACCAGAAGTATTTACCACTATACATTGAAACAAGATGAAAACTGCTTAATGAAGCATAATTGCTCAATGTTCTCAAATAACAGGAGTACAGTGTTTCTTGTTGAGTTGAATAAAAATCCATATAAATTGGAAACAGTCTCCCTCACTTGCAGAAAATAACTGTGGCTACCAGAACACCACAGATTCACATACACCCATTAGAAGGAAAGAAACCAACAAAGATGGAAAGTCTGTGATAAAACAAATTTATACACAGTTGTGTGAGGATATGCACAGGAAAGGAAAGACACAGGAAAAGGAATGGAATCCAAAAGATGTTACGTATGATGAGCACAAGCTGAGGTATCAGGTGCTTCAAAGTTTGTGAACTCTTTAGAATTTTCTATATATCTGCAAAAATATGACCTAAAACATCATCGGATTTTAATACAAGTCGTAAAAGTAGATAAAGAGAACCCAATTAAACAACTGAGACAAAAATATTATACTTGGTCATTTATTTATTGAGGAAAATGATCCAATATTACATATCTGTATGTGGTAAAAGTATGTGAACCTTTGCTTTCAGCATCTGGTATGAACTGCTTGTGCAGCAGTAACTGTAACTAAACATTTCCGTAACTGTTGTTTAGTCCTGCATATCGGCTTGGAGGAATTTTATCCCATTCCTCAGTACAGAACAACTTCAACTCTGGGATGTTGGTGGGTTTCCTCACATGAACTGTTTGCTTTAAGTCCTTCCACAACATTTCATTTCATTTGGATTAAGGTCAGGACTTTGACTTGGCCATTCCAAAACATAAAATTTATGCTTCTTTAACCATTCTTTGGTAAAAACAACTTGTGTGCTTAGGGTCACTGTCTTGCTGCATGACCCATTTTCTCTTGAGATTCGGTTAATGGACAGATGTCCTGATATTTTCCTTTAAAATTTGCTGGTATAATTCAGAATTCATTGTTCTATCAACGATGGCAAGTCGTCCTGGCCCAGATGCAGCAAAACAGGCCCAAAAGCATGATACAACCCCACCAGGTTTCACAGATGGGATAAGGTTCTTATCTAAAATAATGCTTCTCATTTAAACCAAAAAGTTCTATTTTGTTCTCATCTGTCCAAAAAACATCTTTCCAATAGCCTTCTGGCTTGTCCACGTGATCTTTAGCAAACTGCAGACAGGCAGCAATGTTCTTTTTGGAGAGCAGTGGTTCATTCCTTGCAACCCTGCCATGCACCCCATTGTTGTTCAGTGTTCTCCTGATGGTGGACTCATGAACATTAACATTAGCCAATGTGAGAGAGGCCGTTAGGTGCTTAGAAGTTACTCTGGGTTCCTTTGTGACCACATGGGTTATTACATGTGTTGCTCTTGGAGTGATCTTTTTGGGTGACCACTCCTGAGGATGGTAACAATGGTCTTGAATTTCCTCAATTTGTACACAATCTGTCCAACTATGGTGGATTCCAATCTCTTTAGAGATGGTTTTGTAACCTTTTACAGCCTGATAAGCTTCAACAACTCTTTTTCTGAGGCCCTCAGAAATCGTCTTTTTTATGATACACTTCCACAAACATGTTGTCAAGATCAGACTCTGATAGATCCCCATTCTTCAAATAAAACAGGGCACTCACTCACACTGATTGTCATCCCACTGATTGAAAACACCTGACTCTAATTTCACCTTCAAATTAACTGCTAATCCTAGAGATTCACACACTTTTGCCACTTACAGATATGTAATATTGGATCGTTTTCCTTAATAAATAAGTGGCCACGTATAATATTTTTGTCTCATTTGTTTAACTGGGTTCTCTTTATCTACTTTTAGAACTTGAGCATGAAACTCTGATGATGCTTTGTGTCTCCTGTTCTTGAGTTTCTTCATTCTCACTGAGTTCTTCCTTCTGGATGAGACACATCTACTGATGGTCAGACTGCAGAAGCAATAGCAGGCTTAACTGAGGACTTAATTGGGACTGAGGGTGAATCGCAGCATTTTCCTCAGTCCTCAGTGGGAACACTTTATTAATATTTGATAGATAAAGCTTCCTCTTTCCCCATCTCTCTGCTATGCCTTCCCGATGTGCTACAAACCTATTGATTGCTGGCAATGTTTTTGCAGCAAGATTATTGGTTTCACTGATCCCCATCAACATTTAATGACAACTGGGAGGGCAAGGAAAAGAAGCCTGCATGGGACAGAAGTGCAAAGGAGAAGAAAGCTACTTTGCTACTTCAATACTTCTGAAAAAGTACTGTAAGACACCAGGCAATAAAGACTGGGAAACAATGTAAGTAAAAAGACAATTCAGTGCTTCAGTGCCTTATCCTCCTGTTTTCAAGCTGATCATAGGCACTATCTCTTGCAGTCCTACATAGTCTGCTTTCTTTAACAAATCATGGAAATTATTCTCTAAGTATATCCATTCATCATTTATACATCTTCAGTAATCGCTTTATCTGGAGACTATCCTGGGAACACTGGGTGTGAGGTAGGAATACACCCTGAATGGAAACCCACAAGAGCACTCCACAGACAGTAACCTGAGCCCTGAGCTCTACATCGATCCAGAGACACTGGAGCTGTGAGACAATGCCTACGATGTATGGAAAGCCAAATGGGTCATTATTCACGTGCATCATTACACCATTTTACGTTTAAAAACGCAGTTTTCTAATAGCCACCAGGCGTTAAGATAATGGCGCTAGTTGTTAAATAAACGCAGAGCACTGCCAGGCATTTAAGTTATCATTACATGCTGACCAGCGTTAAGTTAACGCTCATTACAAAGCTCCCCCTCTATTGTCTTTGAGGAATCTATGGCAAGTCAGATCATTCAATAGGCAAAACACCAACAATGGCGAGAAGGAACTTTGTTGCAAGCAGACAATAAATGACTGCACCTGACTTCTGTTGTCTGATAATCCCGGACCTGATGTCCTTCACTTACTATTAAATAATGAATAATATTTATGAACAGCAGAGACAAAATCCTTACCTAACAAAGTTGTAAAACAAAGTTCCTTCTCTTTGTTTTTAATTAGCAAATGAATGTGCCTATTAAGCGATGTGTGCTGTTAACTTAAAACCTGGCGGCGTTATCTTAACACCTGGCAGCGAGTAGAAAACTGCGTTTTTAAATGTAAAATTGCGTAACGATGCACGTGAATAATGACCCATTTGGCTTTCCATAGTGTTTTCCCACGTACATTCAAAATGAACCAAACAACAAGCAACAACCAAACAAGCTAAACAAGAAAAAAGTACATTTGATACCCTTCTGCCTATTTTGCTATCTATCTATAGGCTAATAATGCCTAATTGCACCTAATTAGCAAAAACCCTGTACTTTGTGTAGACCATCCAGGTATAACCGGTACTTTCTGCAGTCTCTCCCTTATGAGGCGCCAAATGTAAAAAGTTGAATACTCTTTTCTCGCTGACTTCGTTGAACATTTGAGGCCATTCTGATCCATTTAGATAGAGACTCGTGCCAAATAATAGTTTTAAATTTCTGTGTAAATATTAGATGTTAAAAAAAATATTAAATATAAATATTAAATGTAAATGTAGAATTTAAATGTTTGGAGTGTGCACTATGGAAAAACAGAACAGTAGGGTTGCCAAGGTTACAACATACTGGTACAAACACTACAAAAGCTGGGTAGCATTTTTTTCAGTGGAAAGGCCATGAGGTTTTTTTCCTTGTGCTTTTAAAATGACAAAAGTTGTTGTCTTCTCGAGATCACAACTTATTCTGTGCATGATGTTGAAACGTATGGTTAGGCTTATATGCTGTACAGCAAAGATAAGTGTGTCCGTTTTTATTTTAACACACAGATGTGGAGAAGTAGGTACACAGTGCATTAGTGGTAGCTAAACTGGCTACCTGAGTAGCTAGTGCTATGGGTGCTACCTACTTTTACATTTAGCTTCTTTTGTATTTTTGTACAGCTATACACAGAAAAAAGGGAATATGTTGTGGGTCAGATGTAAGAGAAAACATGATTTCATTGCTTATACTAAAAGAAATTTAAACAAAAATATAGTCTACTAGTCTGAATTATGCGGAGTGAATGTGAACAATCAACCTAGTATTAACACAACTGAGGTCATGTGGGGTAGCATAGTGAGTAGCATCACTGCCTCATAGCTCAAGGGATTCTGGTTCGATCCTCAGCTTGGGTCAGCGTTATTCCAGGACTCAATGATTAGTGAATAGAACTAATGTATACATTTGTATCAATCAATTAATTTTTTTCCCAGTGTAATTTCATAAGGAAGACAAATTTCAGGATTACCGGTTGTAATGATGACATCACAGTCCCAAACGAATGCACATACAGCCATCTGCAACTGTTGCTGATTAAAATAATAATGGACACACTTAGCTATGCTGCAGCTTTTGACAGCCTCAAGCTCGTTCCAAAACTTGCACAGTATGGTGTAACCCTGGCAACCCTACTATGGAATTAAATTTGTGCCAAAAGTGTTAAACATAAGTTTCAAGAAACTAACAAAAATATACAGTGAGAAAGAAGAAAAACACTCTGAAACTGAAAACAGTGAACTCAGTGGCAAAAATGTAATGTTTAAGTTGAATTTAACGTGGTTTTCAAATAAACTGCTGTTAAGTTTTCTAAGCTTCGTTTTCGCTAATCATGGTTTATGAATGTGCTGCCAGAGCTTTCGTTTATATTTTCAAAGTTATGTTTGCCATTAAGGAACAAATCTCACATGTGGGCGGGGCTTAACAGCGATTTATTCTCATTGGCTGGTGAGATTTGGATCGACAGTTCCCTGACTAGGAAGTAGAGACTTCAGTAGGTCGAATTTTGGAGATCGTACTGGATGCAGTTCTCTGTATAGTTATAGTGGTTGCACTTTGTAGTGGAAATTACTTACTTACTTAGTGAGTATATTAGTTCGCAATTAATATTTGAGGTTTGGGTAGTCTCATACGACTTTTTTTTCGAGATGAGCTCTCAGATTTATTCTTTAGCTCCAAATAATTCTCCAGTTGGAACAGTTCGTCACTACGTAACTGAACATCAGTAAAAGAAGATGGCAGTGCTGTAATTTTGTAGCTTCAATGAATGGAGGCGAGACCAATCAGACAGAGTTTACAGCAAAATACGTGGAAATACTTGTGTCTTATTGGCTAATAGCTCTCAATTCTGCCAAATACTAGCTCACACAGTCAGTTAGGGTGCAGGGAAAATAGATATATGCAGATTTTTCTTTTCTTTTTTTTTTTTTTTTTTTTACCAGTAAATGGGTTGAAACTGAAGCATTAACATCCTATCATGCTCAGCAGGAAAATAAGGTGTATATATGAGTTCCAAGTTACAAGAACATGTTATGAGCAGAGCATAAGGACAGCTAATGTACTTTACATGGCACTTAAACCCATACAGTTAAACCCATACAACGATAGCTGAGTTGTGCCTCCCTTTAGCTAGCAACACCAAACTAGCCTAGTCTCATTTTAGATAGCCAAAAAAGGTTTTCCATTTTATCGGTCTGGTAGTCCTGCAAACACTGATAACACCCGAGGCAAGTTTTATGATAAATTCAACTTTTTTTGTCCACAAAATTGAACAAAATATTTTGTCCAATTTTCACATTTTTAAGCAATTAGCCCTCACATGCAAGAAAAAGAATGAATGGAAACATTTAGAAGTACATTTTAAAAACTTTTTTTGATGGAGAAGAATCTGGGCCGCATGATTAACAGCCAGCTAACGCCCCTGGGAGTCGCTATCTAAATGTATCAGAATAGCCTCAAATGTATTCAGGCAAAAGTATTCAATGTTTTATGTTTGGCGCCCCATACACTTTTTTCTTTTAGCATTTTATATTGTTATAGATAGTGTAATCTAGCCAGTCTGCTAAATTCAGTGCTATCACTGATTGGAGGATCATTGCCAATCAGTCTGCTGTGTCAGGTAATAGACACAGCAGGTCACATCGTGCTATCCACAGGAAGATGCTCTAGCACAAGAGGAAGGAAGAAAGGAAGGAAGGAAGAGAGAGAGAGAGATAGAGAGTGAGAGAGAGAGAGAGAGAGAAAAAAACTAATACTAATACATATATGTAGGATTAGATTATGTCCATGTCTGAATGAGTGATTCTGGTCCAAAACAATGCTTCATGACAGACCACTGAGAACACGGTCAGATGGTATTGCTTTACGACGACAGACTAGAGATTTATGCCACTTATTAGTTGATCATTATTATTTTGGAGCTTCACACACCTCAACACATGCAGTCATTTATTCCACATCTAAATATATCAAAATTGTTTTGCACTGTACTTCACTAAGTACAAAAAATAGTCATAAAAGCTACTGCAGAGCACTTGGATCCAGAAGAGCTTCTCGACATTCAATGACATTTAGAGTTCAGATAAAAGTGCTGTATCAGTACTGGCTGGCTGAAGAGTTTGTTTCCTGTATCGACCAATCCATCCCTTGATAATGAACTGCCCAATGGTCCAGGGCAAATAGCAACAGGCCAGTCAGATACAGCCAGCAGAGAAGAATGGCTTAGGAAAATTTCTGCACTCTGTGGTCAGCAATGCTGTTTTTCCCAGTCCCCCTCTTTCAGTTCTTGCCAATCTGCATAAGCAATAGATATAGCAAGATAATAAATGATGCACTGAGTTTCCTCCAGGTAATCCGGTTTCCTCACCCAGTCCAAAGACATGCATGGTAGGCTAATTGGCATGTCCAAAGTGTCCGTGGTGTATGAATGGGTGTGTGAATGTGTGTGTATGTGATTGTGCCCTGTGATGGTTTGGTACCCTGTCCAGGGTATACCCCACCTTCTGCCCTATGCTCCCTGGGATAGACTCCAGACTCCCCACAACCCAGTAGGATAAATGGTATAGAAGATTGATAGATGGAATGATGCATTGATGTCCACATGCAAAGAAAGCACAGTATTTCAGGGGAATAATCTGTAGAAGCTGTAGACACTAATCATGTTAACATAGCACTTCAGAAAATGAGTTTCAGAATATTGCAGAAGCAATTAAGATCTCATAGCATGCCATATTTATCAGCTGTAGTTTGAATCTTTTAAAAACTGTTAATGTACAGCGCCATGTTTGGAGCAATAACAAAGAAAAGCATTGTAAGCTATTCAATAATATATACAGTACAACAGATTGATTTGTTATACCCAGACCATTTAAAGTGGCTCTTTTCTCACTGTTCCATCTGCTACTCTGCACTGACTTCTACACCCCAGCAGGACTGAGTAATGATGGAGGGAGAGTCATCCTCCACACATCCACATGACCAATCTCCTATTCATGAGATCAGAATAAATGTGTTTCATCCAGGCTGTTGGTAAGCAGGTAGGTCTGCTGCTCACATGCTGATGACTCCTTTCAATAAAAAAAAAAAACCCTTCAAGATCTTTTTTTTTTTTCAGAAGGATGTACTCTGAATCCTTTAAAGCAAAAATTCCCAGATCTGTCACCCACAATTCAGCACGTTTTAGTGTTTTCCCTTTTCTAACAACTTATTCAACTAATCCACTAATTAACAGCGCTTCCTGAGTTGAAGTAGTTGTGGTGAACAGTGAAAACACTAAAATGTGCAGGACAGGGAGTACCAGGTTTGGGAATCTGCTTTAAAGTAATCATGCACTCATTCTCCAACTTGATTTCTAAATAGTTTTCGCCTCTTGGATGGCTGATTCTGTGAATATAGATATGGGTAAATTTGTTACCACAGTGCTATATTCATATTTTCCATTTAAACCATACACTTTCTCAAAACTTCATCTTTTTTAATATATATATATATATATATATATATATATATATATATATATATGTATGTATATATATATATATATATATGTATGTATATATATATATATATATATGTATGTATATATGTGTATATATATATGTGTATATATATATATATATATATATATATATATATTATATTTGAGAAGCATTATGCATTAGCTCAGTCTGAAACAGGTTTAAAGGTTTCAACCTGGCACAGTCTGTTATTCAGATTTTTAGAGGATGACATAAACGGAAACTTTTAGCTACAGGATCTGTATGCTAGGCTAGCCAGGTGGGTGGGTTTGGGATTGTAAAAGGACATGGGGCTGTTTTAATTATCATATTTTGTCTATTGTCAGGTGTCGTCCTCCACAAAAGTAATGCTCCCAAGTAATCAACATACATTTTTAATGGTTTAAAATGAAATGTTTAGGGACATTTTACAATCATATATTCACTATATGGCCAAATATTTGTGGACACCTGATCATCACACCACGTGCTTTTTGAACATCCTAACCTCTACTTTTCTGGGAAGGCTTTCCACCAGATTTTGGAGCATGGTTATGGGAAGCTCTGCCCATTCAGCCAGAAAGAGCATTAGTGAGGTCAGAAGGTGATAGGTGAGGAGGCCTGGGGTACAGTCAGTGTTCCAAGTCATCCCAAAGGTGTTCAGTGGGGTACAGATCAGGTCTCTTTGGAGTCCACTAGAGTTCTTCCACTGAAACCTTGGTAAACCATATATTCATGGACTTCATGGACTGCACAGGGGCATTGTCATACTGGAACATGTTTGGGCCCCTTAGTTCCAGTGAAGGGAAACTGTAATGCTACTGCATACAAACACATACTATACAACTGTTAGCTTCTAACGTGATGGTCAGTTGTTCACAAATTTTTGGCCATATAGTATACATGCGTACAGAGGCTTATCAAAATATACTGCATCTGACCTGTGAAAAATTTTCATAAGAGGCTGTTACTTACAGTGTCCTACACTAATACTGGCACACTTATTAAATATGAGCAAAGAATACTTTGAAAAATGGTCTTTATTCAAAAATACTCTGCTCTCATGGATATCGAACAACTGCAAACAAAACACAGGTTTATCAAAAATATATATATTTGGTAAAATAGATGTGCAACAATTATTGGCACCCTTTTAGTCAATACTTTGTGCTACCTCCCTTTGCCAAGATAACAGCTGAGTCTTCTCCTATAATGCCTGATGAGGTTGGAGAATACATGGCAAGGGATCTGAGACCATTCCTCCATACAGAATCTCTCCAGATCCTTCAAATTTCGAGGTCCGTGCTGGTGGACTCTCCTCGTCAGTTCACCCCACAGGTATTCTATGGGTTTCAAGTCAGGGGACTGTGATGACCATGGCAGGACCTTGATTTTGTGGGCAGTAAACCATTTTTGTGTTGATTTTGTTGTATATTTTGGATCACTGACGTGCTGGAAGATCCAACCATGGCCCATTTTAAGCTTTCTGGCAGAGGCAGTCAGGTTTACATTTAACATTTGTTGATATTTGATAGAGTCCATGAAGCCATGTATCCTAACAAAATGTCCGGGTCCTCTGGCAGAAAAACAGCCCCAAAACATTAAAGAGCCACCACCATATTTAACCATGGGCATGAGGTACTTTTCCATATGGCTACCTCTCTGTGTGCACCAAAACCACCTCTGGTGTTTATTACCAAAAAGCTCTATTTTAGTTTCATCTGACCATAGAACCCGATCCCATTTGAAGTTCCAGTAGTGTCTGGCAAACTGAAGATGCTTGAGTTTGTTTTTGGATGAGAGTAGAGGCTTTTTTCTTGTGGTGATGTCTGTGATTTCGGATTGTAGTTTTGGAGACTTTCTGACCCCAAGACGCAACTAACTTCTGCAATTCTCCAGCTGTGATCCCTGGAAATTTGTTGGCCACTCAAACCATCCTCTTCACAGTGCGTTGAGACAATACAGACACACGTCCAACTCTAGGTTGATTCATAATATTTCCAGTTGACTGAACTTCTTAATTATTGCCCTGATAGTGGAAAAGGGCATTTTCAATGCTTGTACTATTTTCCTATAGCTACTTCCCATTTTGTGAAGCTCAACAACCTTTTGCTGCACATCACAGCTACATTCCTTGGGCTTACCCATTATTATGACTGACTAGAGGAATTTGGCCTATGTGTTACCTCATATTTATACCCCTATGAAACAGTAAGTCATGGTTAAACAATTTCCTTTTCTTAGCCACCCAGATGTACTAAAAAAATGTAAAATATCAATGGGAATATACTTCAAACATATTTTTCTCATATGAATTCATAGGGGTGCCAATAATTGTTGCGCACCTACATTTAACAAAGTTTTTTTTTTTATAAACCTGTGTTGTGTTTGCAATTGTTGATACGCATGAGAGCAGAGTATTTTTGTGAATTTTTTTAACAAAAGATCAAAAGGTTAAACAGTAAAGGCAATTTTTCACAGCCTTCTTCGCTCATATTTACCAAGGGTGCCAATATTAGTGGAGGGCACTGTAGGCTCCCTCAGCTCTAAAGACAAGGATGAGGAATTAAGATTAAAACAGCAAAAGTCAATTGCACACAAGTGATATGAAATTTTCAGCTCATGTCAAAACAACCTCGAAATTGATGTCAGGAATTATGTGTCTTCACAGAGGAGAATAAATGTGTAATTTGCTTTATTCTATTCTTATTGTTGACTGCAGCATAACAGAACAGTGCTCTTCCCAAGTTTCAGCTAATTAGAATAATTACAATCACAGTTGACGGCATGCTATAATTGATTAATTGTGAGATAACTGTATGATTACAACTGTATACTATATATATGGTTAAACCTCTCTAATTAAAATCGCTGCCTTTGTGGAGAAGGATTTAATAGACAATGTCAGAGAGTGATAGTGTTAATACCACATGCAGTGTAAGATAACGCAAGGGAGGAGAGGATCTCATCAAGACATTAGCCCATTACCCGCTGGGATAAGAGCTCTTTCTAAACCACAGGAGGGACTCTGGAGAGAGGCTTCATTAGTCAACTTATCACTGAGTTATATTTAACAGTGCGCCAGTGGCACACAAATCAGAGATTCACTGCAGTCACAGGTATAAATGTCTTCTTAGCTTACTACAGACTCTGTGCATAAGTGGTTGGGATTGGGTGTTGGGCACTTTGATGGTGGGGAAGAGGGGGTGTGAAAACTTTGTATTTGTTCATGTTCAGTGTACAATGAGAGACATAACATCCTATCCAGTTCCCAGAGGGAATTCTGCTTTTGTCTCCTGCTCTTGACCTTATCACTTATTGTTTTAAGGGTACCTAAATGTCACAAGCTATCTGCGGGCTCAGGGGAGTCTAGTTAGAGACAAAAGTTAGCCAACTCAAATAAAAATAAATATATTTTAGTTTATTTGCACACAGTAAACAGTGCCCATGAATGAAAGCATAAATAAGAAACATTCTGGAGATAGGTAGCATTCAGGAAGCTTTTTCAGGACTCAGTGATGTGATGAAGGAGTACAAAAGAAAGAATCTCTGACACTTTCGGAACAGACTGTCACTTCCATGTTCAAAGACAGCTGCTATGGTTCTTTAGCAGCACTATGGTAACTTTACTGTGGTAACTATGGTGCTCTCTTGCGTAGCATCGTTAAGGACGATGCAGTAATGAAGCTAGCGTCAGCTCAGCCACATAGCGTGCGAGAGACAGCTAGCAGACCTAATTCCCCTAGGAAAGCCTCTGAAATGGGATCTCCAGCAGCTCAGCATTGCACCAAACAATACCTGATAATTAACTCTGCTAGCAAACACCACTTTCCAAATGATTTGGTTAACCTCCATGTGTTTTCCATTCACACCTCCACTCCCAGAACGCTGAATGAGCGAGGGAGGTAAAGTGCATGTGCAGACTTAATTATTACATAAAAGAGTGTCTTTGAATAACAGGAACTACTTCAGTAACTTTGGTTCTATTTTCCAGCCAATAACAGCCTATAGGTGTGAAAGCAAACAGGACAGTGATTCATTTGTATTTGCCTTTCCAAAATGCACACATAACTGGTCATAATGCAACCTGCTCACCATGCCATGAATGTCTAGTTTGGAAAGTCAGTTATTAAACATCTCAGAAAACCTGAATTACTCATTTAATATAATTACTGGCACACTGTTCAAGATGATCCCAATATAATCTTGGCTGAAATCCATAACAGACTCTGCAATACCGTGTTCTCCATGTCCCGGTTATACAGTGAAGATCCTCAGTTATACAGATAGACCTGTGATGAAAGAAAACGTTCAGTGCAATCTGAGCTCGTGCAGAAAATGGGGTGGCATAAACAGAAACAAGCCCTCTGTATATTGGTAGCAATGTCATGCCTAGAAATCACATTTTAACAGGTGGAGAAGAGGATTTTGGAGCCACTGGCTCAATAAAGAGGACGACATGGACTACCTGTTCTTCAAAATTTGCCTGAGGTAATAAGCATTTCTCTTCATGCATGGTAAATTTGCAACTCACTGTGAGAGGGACCAGGTATGTAGGCTGGTAACGTAATATTTATAATTGTGAGCAAGTCAGTATTTTAAATGATCGCGTGCTCGAACTTGTCAAACACATTTCACACTTCAAATTCACACTTATATTCCTGAATAAAATCTTCCCAATTAAAAAAAAAAAAAAACATCAATTATTTTTGTGTGAAATGCTGAACAACTTTTATCTGCTACTCACTTGATGCAAGACAATGCAGTGTTTTGGAAATAAACAGATTGAAGTCTGGGAAATATTGTTAAATCTAATGCATATGGTCCATTTGAGTATAAAAAACAGCAGATCCTAATATAGATTTACACACAATTTACAGCAAAGGAACAACCTGATGCTGGGCTGAGACCGAGAGAGAGAGATAAAGATTATGTGTAGCACAGAGAGGGCACGGCAGGTCCACAACTATCCAGTAGCCCTGGTTTAAAAATAGTCAGAGGAACAATGCAGCGTTATGAGGAGCTTTTCAGACATAGGAGTAGAAATGTTCCACAGCCTTCACATCAATAGGCTTTCCAAACACCATTCAAATAGCTCTGCCACTGAATGCCTGCTTTCTCAGGATTTCGTTCTCCATGAGAGACACAATACCGCTGTTGAATCAGGATATGGAAAGCAAAATAATTGTGTTCTTCTCTGCAACCACTTGGGACTGGCATATAAAATGGACAAAAGCAGAAAACCAATTAGCCTACTAAAGCGCGTTATAAAACGCCCTTGTAATGAGTAGGCTGGAGAATAGTGGGGATAATAAAAATAATCAATATTATGAAATTTTTTTTTAATGAATTGCAGATATGGAATTTTTTTATGTTACAAATTCAGTAACTTTTTGAGTAGTCACCTTGAACACTAGACTACATAAAAAATAAAATAAAAATAACTTAACTAAAGCTGGGGAATTAAACCTAAAACTATTATACACAATCACAACTAGTCAGCTCCAGAATTATTGGAACCCTCATTAAAGATTCATATATTGGTATGATTGTCTCATTCTAAGGACAGATGGCTGAAAAAGAAAAACCTACACTTTGGCATGACAACAAGCAGACTTGGCCCTCCTATGTGGGTCCAAAACTGCTAAAATTATCATAACATGTTTCATTCAAATGACCACTACAGAATTCAATATGAATTTATTCTTTTTTGAACTGCTGTTATGTTTGAACCGGGAGTCAACACAAAGATTAAATTGGAGAAAATATGGTGAAATATTTATGGGCTCTGAACGGCAGATATTTATTACTTTGATCAGCAGTGCCACTGACAAGATATTAATGAGATGGACATTGATGACAAGACATTGATGACACGGATGAGACAATACAAGGTTGCAGATTCATCGCAAAAGCATTTGGTTTTGTAACTTGCAGGATATGGAACACTGTGGCAGTGACATTCTGGTTAAGCTCTACAGTATAAAAAATGCTGGGTTATTTGTTTCTACCCAAACGTTGGATTAAGCCTTTTGGGTCATTTAATTGGGTTATTTTCTCAGTCTCTACCCAGGTTTTGGTAGTTTTGTGTAACCCATCATTGGCTAGGTTATTTTCACTGATAGTTGAATCACTGCACCCCTCCCCCAACTGACACCTCAGCCCAGCTCCTTGGGTCAAATCCGCTCAGCGCGGACTGTTTGAATTCACCTCAGGTGGAGGTAGCAGTTTTTGAGGCGAAGAAACCAAATGACCACAAGTAAGTTAGCATTAATCACTATATAGTGTTAATGCTGCTGAAAATACCTGGCCGAGTTTGTGATATTTAGGCAGGGAGCTCTCGAAAATGCATTCAATGGAAAACAGTAACTCAACGAGTGATAATTAACTTTACTTATCGCGACGGCTTCAAAAGTGAATAACGTGTACTGCTTCCTCGGTGTTGGCTTTACAGTACTAGTGTCATGTATTTATGTTGGCTGTGAAATATGGACTGAGGTTATTCTATAATTCTCTGGGTCGGCATCATCTGAGGCTCGGAGTTAGGGTTAGCTAGCTGGATGCTATCACCAGTAGGGATGAGTGATGCTAACCCTGAGATGATAACATTACTTTATTAGCGTACAGCTCACGGTAATGTTAGACATTCCCATTCCCTTTTTGAGAGTTAACAATAACGTAGCATTATAGCTGTTCACCATGATATAATACAGAGAGTGGGTTAATGTTAACTACATTTAGCAAGTGTTTTGGGCAAGGCAATCTGTAGTAATAAACATTAGGAGGATGGGTTAGGGCCTTGTTTCTTCATGTATTTGGTGAATGTTAATGCTGGTTAACAGGTGCAGACAGTCAGTGGAACTTAGCTAGCTCATTAATATCGAGGACAAAAGTTCACTGAACGGAACAGTGGTCAAAAATTCCAGCAAGCAGATGTCAGAGACAGATGATGAGGCACTCGGACTACGCAAGGCATCCAACACTGTGCACTCTTGTAGTGCAGATGCTTTGTCATGTTGGTGGTGACACCTCTCTTGCAACATATTAGCTTATCACAAATATTACACTTAGCTTTTTCAGCTTCTGACATCACAAAGTGTAGCCACACATTCAAACACTTCCCGCGGTCCATCGGGACTGTCGTTTACATAATGCAGATTAGCAAGGAAGGAGGCAGATCGCCAGGTCGGGTCTTCACAGATATCGTACAAAAAAAGATCCAGTCTATCTGAAAATGCGGACACAGGAATCGATAAATGGAATCGAAATTTTAATTTAATTATCTGATTCCTGACCTTAACTATCCAATTCCAGAATTGGAATCGATTTTCAATTCCCAACCCTATTCATTAATATTCACTGTTTCAAAGATGATCATATGTTTGCTTGTCCAATTTCCATGGGATGTACTTATTTTTTCACACGACTGTATGTTTAGAACTGGAGTCTCAAACTTCTGAATCCAAAAAGTGAAATTTCAAACTTTAAACTTTACATTCCTACACATTCATCCTCTCTCTATCTGACACAGAAACATACACACACATAGGAATAACGCTTAAAACAAAGCGTCCCCTGACAAACGGGCTGGTTAGAGCCACATTACAGCAATTCTCACTGCTCCAAATAAATGAGCTTCAGGAGAGGATCGATGCTGCTCTATATCCAGTCCTGTGATAGAGAATAAATGCGAAGCTCATTGGACTGGACACTCGCACTGGAGCCAGCTCCTGCTCTAATGAGTTTTTATTGACTCGAGCACCGAAGTGCCCAGCTTTAACTTATTAGAGCTAGCACATGTTTCCAGGTGTAGAGACTGATTTACTTCAGATGGTCTGTGAGTGAACAGAGCCTGGTGATGACATCAACTTGTGGGACAAAGTCTAAAACCAGACTCTTCTTCCTCATGGCTCAGTGAATGCAGTCAGTTAATGCAAGAGCTAGCTGCTTGTATTATATGCTGCCTCACTGTATGTCAATTTACATAAAAGTGTCTTCCAAGAGAATAAATGTAAATGTAAACGGTCCTGTCACTGTCTGCAAACTGCGGCTTCATTTTCTTCTACATTCTGTACACTTGTTTACCAGTCTCGCAGTACTTTAATCATCATCTATACTGCACTGCATTCTTCACTGCATCGAACGTCACCCTGCGGTGTTTTTTCCCCCTCTTTCCTCCAAACTAGTTTTCTAGTTTCTATCCTCTCATGTGCTTAAAATAAAGGCCCACCGGTTTCTATGCCCTGTTTTTTCAGTACGTTTACTTGCCCTGAGATTTATCAAGTGAGTCAGTGTGAGAACATTCCTGTAGAGTCTAGACTATAGTTGGTCTAGACGTTGAGATAAATAACGAGTGACTCTGACTTAAAATAATAGATCAGTGTGTAGTAAGCATGCGTCCCAGGATCTGAAAGTTACAATGGAGATGTCTCTTCTCATCTGTGTGTGTGAAGGTATGAACAGTCAAGTGAGCAGTCAGTGTGGTCAACATGAAGTGACAGCCAGATTCATTTTTTCTTATGTCCTCCTCTGCAATACACCTGAATTAGAAATGACACCAAAAACGTGCTTTCCGTCTGTTTTATGTCACAAACAACAACAACAACAACAATAATAATAAAAACAATACTTTTTGTTTATATAGCAAATATTGTCAGTGTGTACTTTACTGATGTAATGAAGCATTGAACTACTCACTGAAGTACTCTGCACTGAACAGTAATGTACACTTATGTCTAGATCTTTCTTTTAGTGTACTCATAAAACTATTCCTGTGGTTTCTTTTCATTCATGTGCATTTTGTTCAAACCTCAGCACAGAGCACATAAATACATCGTAAAGGACTAGAATACTGTATGCTCTGACATATTTTACTAAGGCGGGTGGGGTTTGGTATATCAATTCATTATCAATTCATAACAGCTTCATGACAGCTGATGTAAAATTTCCTTCCAAGGTTTTAAAACTAAAAGGCACAGCTGTATATTAATGGGCTGGAAAATATTTCCTTTTAGTTCAGCCTTATGCATCATCAGCTGCCCAGACATTTTAGCCTGGCTCTTATTTGCAAGAGTTCTGTAAGCACAGTCATGTGAAAAAAATAAGTACACCCCATGGAAATTGTTGTTGTTGTTTTAAACATATTTGGACAAGCAAACATTCAATCCTCTTTGAAACAGTGCATATTAATAATAATAATAATGATAATAATGATAATACATTTATTATTCATAGATACTACATGCTGGAAGACTTACTTTAAATCTGCAGCCTATACAACACTGGCCACCTGAGAAATGCTGAAGTGACCTTGGACGTCAACTTACAAAATGCTATTGTTCTCTGCACAGTAAAAAAGTGCTATTCAGCTCTGTGAAGCTTTCGCTCTTACATAAAACACACAAACAGTAGAGCCACAGAACTGCCTCAAAATTCATTAGTGCTTAGAGGACACAGGTTCATGTGACTCTTTGTTAAAATGGTCATGGACATTCATCCTGTGGAAAGTGCAGACTGCATCATGTTTTATAGGATCTCATCACAAAGCAAGCCACTAAAAGCTGTGAGAGGGAAATTACTCCGACAAATCTGGTGTGCAGTTACAGGGAACAACTTACAAAGGAGACTCCTGATGACACAGATGTACATGTTACATTTGTCTATTACCTCTCACATCTCTGATTACAGCATATGACTTCTTCAGCAGTTTGCTTCATACATGTGGCTGGAAACATCCCTGAAGCTGTTTTTGTCAACCTGAGGATCTGTTATATGCAATGATAATGTTATAACAAATTAATTGTAAGCCATGTAGATAACTTCGAGCACCTGCATTTCATTTCTGGAGGGCTACAGCACAGTTTATTCTCTTCCTTCCTGACTAATTCATGGGATAATTATCAAATCCTTCGTGTTGGCTCAGGTGTAGCAGAGAAAGCAATAAACTGGCAGCGATGCGTGACCTATAGGACTTGAATCTATTACATTCAGAAGCGCACTCATGGTATCTTGAGACGAGAAACCATGATATTAATCCACTTATAGTGTATATAGTTAAAGTGCACCTATTATACTATGTAAACGTGCCTTTTTCGAGGTCTCATATAATAGGTTTACATGCATCCAAGGTCAAAAAACACAAATTTTCTCATAATTTACATTGCAGCATTACCTTTTTTCTCAGTGTCACAAATGACTGGCTCAAGGATCCGTTCACTCTAAACTCCTCCTTTCAGAGAGCTACTCTGCTCTGAATGGTCAAATTTCCCAGTCTGTTGTGATTGGTCTACCACTTACAGCATATGTCAGAAAGGAAACACCTATTGCTATATCTGAATTTCAGCTCAGTAATAATGTCAGTTTTACCTTATCAATTTGAACCCGGGTCCGATAGTGACGCATCGGAAGATCAACCCGAACCACCATCGCAAGCATGACGAGAACAGGACGTTTCGCAGTGTAAGTTTATATGTAGCTTGACAGTAACTTGAGTTAGCCGTTTAGTAGAGGCTAACAGCTGTGCACTGTCTGTACACGTATACAACACAAAACTACACATTTGGAACACTCGATAGAAAACATATACATAAATAATGAATCATACTTACAGACTGTGATCCAGAGGTGCAAGATGGTCCAAATAAAGTGGGTACGGCCCCATCTTTAATGAATAATCATTTCAGAAATCCTGCGTTGACTTCAGCTAGATTTGAGGAGCTGTCGTCAGTGAAATGACGGGAACACAGTCGGAGTTGAACTGCTGTGGTTTCGTTTTAAAAATGAAGTCTAACCACTGACGCTTTACATCCTCATCCTTTGGGAGTCCCTGCAAAGTGCTTTTGTAGCACAGAAAGCAACATCTTCTAGACATGAACTTAATTCTTTCAGGACACAACTACTGTACTGTAGTGTTTGAGGGCAGGTCAATGTACACGTTGTTCCCGAGCACCCAATGAAGACCAGAGACGGGATTTTTTGTTACAAACCTACGTAGGTTAATACAGGAAGTAAGTCTGGAATTATTAACGACTCGTTTCAGCTGTTCAGAATCGCTTCCTTCTTTTGGGAGTCAATAACTCCGTTTGTCGTGCGCTTAGATTTTTTAAACTTTGCAGACTTTTTACATTAACAAACAGCTATATATCACACTACATGAAAGATAATATCTGAAAAACCATAATAAGGGTGCTTTAAAGAGGGAGAATCATTGTTTACCATTTACACGTTTTCCTTCTGCAGTCGGGATTATCAGTCTGTTCTGTTCATGATAAAAACGATCTGATGTAATGGACATACAAAACAGGAGAATTAATTATCCTGCTATACAGTTTTTTCCTCCCTTTAGCACCATTCTGTGAGCTCTAAAGCAAGAAGGATGATCTTAAGAATGAAATAAACTCTTTTCAGTTCAAAATCTGTAGTAAAAGACTGAAGATAAATGGCCAATCCAAATACAATCTCATGGTTGGGCTGCTTGTGTTTTTTTCTTTTTCCTTGCTGCTAAACACCTTACTTATATGGGATCTAATAAATGAAGTAAATGTCCCGTGGGAATGCATGGCATGATTTTAGATAGACTTTTATTTTATGTGACACCACTGCTTTCTAACCGTTATTCTAATCCTCCTGAATTCATCTTTTTTTTTTTTTTGCAAAGAATGCAAATAAAGATTTTCTTGAGCAACCAGAATTTCTGTAACCATCACCACTTTTTAGCTTGCATCTTTTCTATTAAATGCTTTTTGACTCCATTGTCACACGTGAACAGATCAGAGTAAGGTCATGAAGCCTGTGTGCAGAGCTTTTTGTATCTGTGTAGGAGTGGTGCAGATTGGGGATCGGTCACCTTGCTTTAAAACTTTTGTAAACATGGTTTCAAATATTAAAAAATGTTTAGATTCCTGTTACTGACAACGTTAGATTATGAAATTTATATCCTTAGCTGTGATTCAGTTCTTGTTTTAATGCTACAAAAATTCCCATTTTTCTGTGTGTGTATCAGACAGCACAATGATTGGCAGTGGAGTTTCCCTGGCAACATAAACAACTGGACTACCATGGTGGGAAAAGAGTGCAAGAATGACAATGCATAATCTTTTTGCAATTATTTTGGTTTTACATATATGTATAATTTATGATTAATAGTATTAATATTTATAATAAGTCGGCTCATTAGTAAAACACACTGCAAGGGAAGTAGGAGTGTATTTCGTACAGTTGTAGAGGTATTTGGTAATGCGAGCTTGATTGCTGCTCTGGTTTCCATTTTCAGCTGGTTTAAAACGCTACAATGATGACCTAAGCATTATGTAATGTAACAACTAAACTGCAGCAAGTGGCTTAGTGGTTAGCATGTTTGGCGCGCACCTCCGGGGTTGGGGGTTCGAATCCCGTCTCTGCCCTGTGTGCACAGATTTTGGATGTTCTCCTCATGCGATAGGGGTTTCCTTCAGGTACCCCGGTTTCCTTCCCCAGTACAAAGACATTCATTGTAGGCTGACTGGCATTTCTAAATTGTCCGTAGTGTGTGTGAATGTGTGTGCGATTGTGCCCTGTGATGGTTTGGCACCCCATTCAGGCTATCCGCCGCCTTATGCCCCCAGTTCCCTGGGACAGGCTCCAGGCTCCCCCCGGCCCTGTGTAGGATAAGCGGTACAGAAAATGGACGGATGGATGGATGTTGTAAACTGGGTAAATATTGGGTATTTGGGTAAACGTCACTCTCCATGGAGTTATCTACCGTAACAATGATGACAGCATGTCAGCTACAGGCTAATTCTTCAGCAGAACAATTCCTGTTAAAGGCAAAGGAGTTAGCTGAAGATATTTGTATTTGTAATTTGCACGTGGGGTCAGCCAGCAATACTTATTTTCAAAAATGCTTCAACATCTTTCATCCGTCATAAAATCCAGTCCATGTTTGAAGCTTTAAAATGCCCATACGCATTTCTAAACCACACACAATGTTTCTACAGATCCACTCCTACATTTATAAGATGTAAACACCTCAGGGTTCATGTTCTGAAGTTACGATGCACCAACTGAATCAAGTGGCTAGATTTATGTTTCGTGTTGTGAAGGAACACTTTTTTTTTTTTTAAATCACCGCAACTAAAATGAGACAGCTAACAGATTGGGAGAGCTGGCGGGACAGCTGGTGCATGAATTGCTATCCACAGAACGGATCAGAAAATGGGAAATAAAAGAAGAAGAAGAAGAAGAAGAAAAGCACAAAACTCACAACTGTTTTCCAAAACTAGAACTGCTATCAGAGCAAAAAGCAGCAGCATAGTCGCTAAAAACAATTAATCAATTAAAAAATACATTTTAAACTCCTCTATCAGCTCAATAATCAGTGGCCTCAAGTTATATCTCAGGATGACCTTTAGATGAGCAGTTGCTATTTAGAAAAGAAGAAGAAAAAAAGAAGCAATATATATGAGCAATGTGGTAAACATATTTCACATGATTTCAGTTGCGTTCTTTTATCCTAAATACATCATGTTTGAGAGAACTTGTAGTATTGTTGCTTTATTCCATGCCCCACACAGAAGTTCTCAAGAATTTCCTGCTTACTCATCAGCTCCTCATTCTCTCCACACATTCGCATGTAAAAGCCCAGAGTCCTGAATGAAGCCTGAGGTTACTGAGCACAGCTGGAAGTCCCAGAGGACAGCAGCACAGATGCGCTACGTTCATTATTTATCTTTCTCTGGGGTTTTTCTTTTCCCCGCCTTTCCACATAATACTCTGAGGAACAGAGTTACATCAACACAAACCTTGGCGACGCGGTAAACGCAGCGCAGCACTTCGGCAACATCCGGGGATTTTACTAACCTCTGCAGAACACCTGAACCGAGTTAAGACAGAGCCTACAGTACATACTCGCACCGGACACGAGAGTAGTGTTGTTGTTTTTGTTTTGTTTGTTTGTTTGTGACGCGCGTCACTTCCATTTTAACACGCGCTCCGATCCAGAGCAGCTGAGGCGCGTGAAGCTCGAGCTCGCGCGTGAATGACACAATCACGCTTTCTATATACGCTGTCAACTTTATTTAAAATCACCATCTACAAAGACGTCGCTCAACAGAGAAAAGTGTGTACAGTAGTGATATGAATGAGGAACCAGGGAAAAGGACGCATGCGCGGTTTGTTAACTGATGTGTTGTAATTACAGCTGCGCCAAATCACCCCATTGTGTTACTGATAAATTTGCATAATAATAATAATAATAATAATAATAATAAGCGCTGTGGTGCCGGGAGCGCGCGCGTGTCGGTCGCGAGACGGAGTCCGGTGTGAATTTGGGGTCACAGACAAGCCGACTAGATGAGATACACTTTCCTTAAATGAGTTTACATGTTGAGAAAGGGGCAGAAATATTGTTGTCGTTTTTAAATGTTGTTCTCTATCTACTCATATCCCATGTTTTGCCCCTCGTCCAGGATAACAGAGTGGTGTCTGAGCTTAACAAAATGAGAAGTTTGTCATGATTTTCCATTAAAATTGTATCCTTAAAAACACTAACACACACACACACACACACACACACAACAAAACAACAGTGCTGTCCTAAATCAGGACTAAATCCATGAATCATTTAACTCGAGCTTGCTATCAGCATAATGAGCCGCATCGCCGTTACAAAACGCCACGGGCAGCGCCAGAAAAAGACTTACAGAGGTGGAACGCAACAGGCAAGAGGAAGCAGATGCTACCCAGAGATGCCATTCTGAAAGGATCCTGAAAGGTGCAGAAGAAAAGAAAAGAAAAATAACCCTGGCTGCGGTCCTGACTCGGTGTTCCACGCAGCGGAGACTTTTCACGCGCTTTGGAGACGGTGTCCACCTGCAGCGCGCGCGAGATTCCGCTCTGCGATTCGAATCCGCGCGTGCTTCTGTAGTAAAGTGGGCGGGAACAGTGGGGACGTCCAAATACCGCATAGCTACTAGCGCACTAAATAGTATGAGCCTATGCCGAACTCCTACGCCAGTACGGATGCCTACTGATCTGGAATACTATTTAGTGAGGTAGTATTGGTGTTTACAAGGGCGACTCCAGACGTCACAGGTGCGTCATTACACATAAAAGCAGCATCAGTTTGACGTTGGCTGTGAGAGTGCGCTTCCAAATGGTTTTTTGGTCGAGGAGAACACAGTAGTTCCTATTACCATGTTCAGTGCTCTGGAGGGCTATTTTCAAACATACACTTTTATTAAATAAATCCTTACAGGTTATAATTTTTATAACCTGTATATTTTTAATTTTTTTATATAAGTTTTCAGTGGAGTTCCGGCAAGAGGGCTAGCAGGAATATGTAGCTATGGAGAAATTCTCATCCATCCATCTTCTATACCGCTTATCCTACAGGGTCACGGGGAGCCTATCCCAGGGAGCACCGGGCACAAGGTGGGGTACACCATGGACAAGGTGCCAATCCATCGCAGGGCACAATCACTCACATTCACACACGAATTCATACGATACACTATGGACATGTCAATCAGCCTACCATGCATGTCTTTGGACTGGTGGAGGAAAAAGGAGAAGAATAGTGGGGCATATGGAGGCTTAGTGGTTAGCATGTTCGCTTCACATCGCCAGGGTTGGGGGTTCGATCTCCGCCACTGCCCTGTGTGTGTGTGCGAAGAGTTTGCATGTTCTCTCCGTGCTGTGGGGGTTTCCTCCCCAGTGCAAAGATATGCATGGTAGGCTGATTCGCGTGTCCAAAGTGTCCGTAGTGTATGAATGTTTGTGAATGTGTATGTGATTGGCACCCTGTCCAGGATGTACCCTGCCTTGTATCTGATGTTCCCTGGGATAGGTTCCCAGTCCCCTGTGACCCTGAAGGATAAGCGGTATAGAAGATGGATGGATATTTGAATAGTTGGATTTTGTTTCTAAAAAGTAATCTGTAATGAGGTGGATGAGTGGAATGTTTGGGGGGGGGGGGAGACGACTTCGAAAAGGTTTAGAACCCCTGCCTTATCATAGGTTCATGAGCAGGATCAGGTGTGTTAGGGACAGAAAAGGTTCTGTTTTTGCATGGCCTACATTAATACAAACATTTCCATTACAGGTGATGCTGATAATGTCCCTTGTTTTGAGGGTGAAAACATAGTTGAATAACCTTAACCATACAGTTTATGGCAGGTATTCATTGATACAGTCCCCATATTGATCCTTCATACAGATGAAGCAATTTGCTGGCGTATCACACAGATATTACTACTTCTATTCAAGGCAATTACCTTTTAAGGTGAATATTAAATGAATATTTATTTTTAGTCAGCACAGAAAGATCTATGACTATCAAGCCTAGCACAGAACTCAAGAGTTATTCCATATCTGAACAGACAACACTATGTTCAATGTACTGCAAGCAAGCATCTTGAAAGACCAACTGTCCATGGTTGTTAGCAATTTCTTAATCAGTTTTTGGATCAAACACTATGACTTGAAAGAATTGAGCAGTCCATGATGTAAGCAGCGAGTCAGAAACTGGGGCTAATAAACACCCACTATCACTTCTAATGGCAATATAATGCTTGTCAGAAGAGCAGCTGTGAGTAAGCTACTTGCAAGCACATAGAATAAAGGAAGGAAATAAAGTGCGAATCAAAGTCTGTATCGTGGAAATATGGTTTTGATTGTTAGGTATTAGCTTACCATCTTCAGAGATCTGAGAGTATTCCAGACAGTGACTATATCAAATCAGAAATGTTAACCTGAACTCTGAGTTAAGTGAACCTGAAATGACATTCAGACACATTAGTTGCAGGACATAGGATTAGAATTTCCATGATCAAGGTTGATCAACTGAGTACGCAGACCATAAAAATGTATTTTCACAATGAACATAAACACTAAGGAAAAATCACCTTGAACCAATCATATGAGGATTTGAATTACTTGAGCACCAGTTAAGTGAATGGCTTCAGCCAGTTAAATAACAAACAAGAAAATGAATCAAGTCTTCACTAGTTGTGTTGCAGGAAATAAAGAAATCTTTAAATATTATGGAAATGAAGGGCTTTTACTGTATTTGTATCTAGGTTTAGTTACTTAAATTATGGTAGATTGCATCTGTGCGAAATCTGCCATGTCTTTGGTCAGGAAGTTGCGAGTATTCTTCCTCTGGTTCATATGATATGATATAAACGACACTGGGCCAGTGTACTGTAGGAATACACACATCACAGTAATATCACCTCCTCTTTAGGGTGACCCTGACTCCCACATAGGCACTGAAGATATCTAGAATCATCTCAACCTTGAGTGTAGTCTTGCAGTACGTCAGGATCAGGCTCAGTGGAGGGTCAAGAGGGAAGGTAAACAGTGCTCACTTTGTGTACAAAAAGAAGGAAATTATATTGAAGGAAGAGTTGAAGGAACTGGTTTATTTTACATTCAACTATGCTAAAGTAGACTTTGGAAATTTGTTGTGCAACATGCAGACATTATAAACCTTTGAGACGAATGCATAGAGAAAGCTTGCAATTTGCCTACAGTAGGAAAGACAAAGGTGAGCTCACATCACCTAGCCCTGTTAATTAAGTAAACAGTGTGGCTTACTGAACTGCACTATACTGTAAAATTAGGCTTTGAACTGGAAGGCAATACTGTTATTACATACACATGAACGATGTAGAACGATTTCCCATTTCCAATGTCATTCCTTTACATTTGAAAATACTCAAATATTAAGTGACTGGAATATTAAGTCTTCTCTGACTGGAAACATTCAAATATAATCCTGTAAAACAAACATTATCATAAAATGCATGTAATGACAACTGTCAAGTGCAAGTTGAGCCAATGTCTGAGGCTTAAAACATAATTCAGTTAAAGATGTTAAACATGTTGACCAAGCAGGTTAACCTGACAACCAAAAGTTGCCATAATAAATGATTGACTAAACCTGATCTTCATTTCCATTTTTTTTTTTTTTTTTTTTAAGTCTGTGTCATAAGATCAGGGTTAGGAGATAAACTCACTTTCTGCAGTTGCCCCAGTTCATAGATTAATTGCAACACATGGGGGTTTGATTCCAGCCTCCACCTCGTGTGCACGAAGTTCATATGTTGTCGCCATGCTTCAGGGGTTTTCCTCTGGGTATTCCGGTTTCCTCCCCAAGTCCAAAGACATGCACTGTAGGCTGATAGGCATACTCCAAATTGTCCATAGTGTGTGAATGTGTGTTGTGAGGCAAATTATTTATTTCTTAATAGCTCTGTTTATGTTCATCAGTGAATAATGCTGCTTGCGGTCATGCCATGGAGATTAGTACAGAACACTCTTTCCTCTTACATTAACACAAACATGCTATTGCCTTCAGGAAGGTCTGCACATCTGCCAAGACCTTGAGACCACCAAACTGGCTCAAACCTCCTAGAACTCCCTTTTCGAGACTCGCAGATGTCCAGCGCTCCTCATCGTAAACTTATATAATGCCATGTAAGAGACGAGTGCTTTAGAGCACTCTCATCTTCTACCCTTTCTTCTATCCTGTATTCATCCTTCTGTAATAAACCTTTTTCACCTGAGAGGACGAGTCTACTGGTGTTTGTCTAGATTTCTACCACAGTGTCCCTTATCTTGTGCCCAGAGTTCCCTAGTATATGTTCCAGGCTCCCCCCGACACTGTGTAGGATAAGCAGTACAGAAAATGGTTTGTTTGAGGTTCACAACTAGCTATGTTTTCACCAATCAGAACAAAATGGTTCTATTGTTGACAGCAAAAAAAAAAAAAAAAAAAATCATTTCTTGTCTTCTTTACTATTCCATTTTGATGGAAGATAAGTAACATTTAATCACTTCAGGGTGGGTAAAATGAACACTCAAACTAAACATATAACTGAACAAAGTATTTTCTTTTTTTATTCCAAAACATCTAGGGTAAAAGAAGTAGGTGTAAAATATACAACATAAATCAAGCACAAAGAACAAAATCCTGAACAATGGGAGGGAAAAGAAAACCTTACAAATGATCCATATTTGTCAAACGAAACAAGAGCTAGATCGTAAATGCAAACTTGGAAAAACAAGTTGTTTAATAGAGCATTTATGTGCAAGGTTCTGACATTCATGTTTGTATGACTCGGATGCGCAACCCTGATCAGTATCCAACTCAAGGACATCGAAACTATTTCTTTTACACTGCAATCACCTGCCTACAACTGTACAAGATGAAGGTTAGTTTTAGTTGTAGCTGAAAACTTGTGAAAACACAGAAACAAAAACTACTCAACCACAGAGCACCTGTTTAAGAAATGAAAGAGCTACACGTATGAATGCATTTAAGTGGAAGGGGATAAAATGAGATAAATGCAGGTCTTTGGGTTCTGGCAAATCTGACACCCAACAACACTAATGGGACTTGACAAGCTTGTGGAAATGGGCATCTTATACTGAATATACACGCAGCTTTTCTCAGCAGCATGCAAGCATTCTCTGCTTAGCATATCCCTATCCCAATGCTTGTGTGTTTTAGTAACAAAACAGCAGTTAACTATTGTGATTTAAACACTTAAAGAGTACGAGTAATAATAATGAGGGGCCTGAAAGGCAAATTTAAATAAATAAAAAAAATTAAAAAAGAAAGAAAGAAAAAAAAAAACGCTAAGAGATGCAAGTAAAAAATGAAAGGTCTACAGTCTGCTGTGTGGTCATAAACGTGCCCCAACAATAGTAATCTAATTAGAACATTTCTTTTACACATCCCAACTACTACCAAATCTTTTTATTGTACTTTTAACAAAATATTTCAGCAACCCATCTGGCTTTCCCAATAGCAAAAAAAGATAAATGTTTAAGGAGCGGTCATTCAGCTCGCAGAAAAAGCTATACGGCCCATCTGGTGTGGATCCGGAAGCAGATTACCCATATCTAATAAGGCACTTTTCTGAAATGTGTCCTTGCTCTAATGAGAACATGACCAAATAAATTCCTGTGCACAGTCACACTGCATTTTTTGCAGCTTTTTTCCCCCAGCTTTATCATAAATATTTTTTTTCTCTTCTTTCAAACTGAGCAGAACTAAACCAAGCTTCTGGTTTCAGCCAGTTTGCCCAACAACATTCAAGCATAAGTGGACAGAACTGAATCTGAGTTAGAAGCGAGGGGAACAGTGCTTCTCAACAGGGCTGGGCAGAAAAACAACATACACAAACGGCAGGCAACTAAACAGACGTAGATGTAATAGATGTAAATGCAGATGGAAGCCATATAAATTCCTGCCCCCTGGAGACCTAACAGGAGCACTACACTTTAATAAGGTCTAACAACTCTGAGTAATAGCGGAGAGCTTTTATGCAAACCAAACTAAGTAATCCTTTTTGGCATATAGAGTTCTTTAATGTGATGGATGTGAATTTACTGAAACCGTCTGTACACTAATCAGATGCACGATACATGGGTTGCAGGAGTTACGAGTCCAACAGTTCAATGTGGGTTGCTTTCAGATGTGGTAGCTTCTCCTGAAAAGTATTTACTGATTATGAAGTTCTTTAACACAAAATCAGGGGCTGAGTCTCACATTGCAAGAAAAAAAAATCCTTTGTCTCAGCACGAAGCAGTCCAAACTATTTCCTTATTATTAGAAACAATAAAAGACAAACAGCAAAAATGGCTCATGAATGTCACATACTATATATCATAGGGCTTGATGGGAAATGTAGTGCGGTCGTAAAGCAAATTACAGTGTCTCTGTCTGGCCTACAACTTCCATCACACAACCCGCTGAGGATCATTTGTGCTACTGAGCAAAGCATAGTGAGCTGTACAGGCAAGGTCAAGGGAGGGGGGGCAGGGGAGGGGAGGAGCGTGTGAAAGTCGATAAGACTGCAGCTGGACGAGTGGAAGGTGGAAAGGGAGTGTGTTAGTGGTTAACAAGACCCTGCAGCATCATCAGGAGGCGGCGGCCACGCTTGCTCAGGGAGCTGTGAGGGTCCTGCTGCAGGAACTGGAACAGCTTCTGACGCACTTGTGACAGCACGGCACTCATGTGGTCCCTGGTGACTGGGTCACCATGATCTAGGTTCATCACCGCATCCTCCAGATAGCTACACACACACACACACACACACACAAACACAGAGAGAGAGAGAGAGGAAGAGGCACAGTTATATCACTAATAATATCACTGCGCCCCATAAATACATCCTACAATCTTTGTGATGACCTTAATGGCTTAATTATTAATGCACCTTAACCACAGTAATCAAAAGGAAAAACTTTTGGCTGTTTAAGAAGTGTTATTAAAGCTGTTGTTAAAAAACAGTTTTCCTTAGGAGGAAATGGACAGTTATCCCCACAAGGTCAATACTGTCAGATATTCCTATATAGGTCGGCAACAGCATACAAAAACACACACATACCGGTCCATGCTGTGAAGCACTTCAACATACATTTTAAACATAACATGATATGAAGCTCAACACACTTTGCTCCCGTCTTTCCATCAGGTACAAAAAAAAAAAAAAAAAAAAAGCGGGAGGTAATTAGTTTTGATTTCATCTTTAACCCTTGTGCTCTTATGGACATTTTTGTCTTTTTAAATAATTTTGTGTGTGTTAATGCAAACAGCATAAAGTTTGCAAAAGGTGTGGATTTTTATTAGAATTTTAATATTTCACCCTCATTTGCCTTTGAAAGGAAATTCTCTTATATCATGTACTTTCATATTATGAACTGCTATCAAATACCTATGATGAATGTATACATTTAATTACCTCTTTGAATAAGCTGATCACCTGCCATCTTTATTATAGTAGACTTATTTTGTAGTATGACCCTGGGTGCTGTGTGTTTTGTCGATCTGTCTGGCCCCTGCACCAGTAGAAACTGTTCACGCACTGCTGTTATCAATGTGTATAAATACTCTTGGTTCGCATGAATAAACTCGGATGTCTATTTGAGCATGCATGTGTTAGTGTGTGTTCATTTAGGCTCCCCAGATCGATCTGAAACGCTCTGAGGAGAACCACACTTTCTAAACACAGAACTAAAAGTTAATAGAAGTAATTGTAGAACAGGCTGAAAGGCATGACGGAAG
Organism: Ictalurus furcatus; assembly: GCF_023375685.1. Classification (NCBI taxonomy): domain Eukaryota; kingdom Metazoa; phylum Chordata; class Actinopteri; order Siluriformes; family Ictaluridae; genus Ictalurus; species Ictalurus furcatus. The sequence goes on from NC_071258.1 coordinate 15,051,105, forward strand.
ATCTAAAAGGCATAATCTGAGATTCCTGAGATACATGGGAATCTAACAGCCTTCATAAATCTATTTTAAACTAGGTACACAAAATAGTTACACTCAGGACCTTAATGACAAAAATATCCCCACTGAAACCCACTCAAACTGCAATATTTAATCCCTGTGATGTTTAAGCATAATATCATGCATTCTGTGTTAATAGGTTTTTATTTTGTTGACTGTTTCAAAACAGTGAAAAAAATAAAATTTTCTGAAATGTGTACTATCTTCTCAGGTTTCGCCGATGGGGAAAATACATGCTTTTCCTTTTTTCTGATTCTGCTGTATTATAGAGCACTACAGACCAGCTGAATAAATGATGCAGCTATAATTGTGTTTGTGTATCAGAGTTGTGGTTTGTATGTGTGTACTGAAAATTGTGTGAACAGTTTGAAAGAAATAAATGATATTGTAGTCAAAGAAGATTACTGAGCTTTGAAGATTTTTGCATTATGTAAAGAAACCGGCGTTTAAAGGGTTAAAACTCTGAAAATGAATATGAATGTTTGGTAATCAGTGAAAGTGGAAAAAAATATTAATATATAATATTTTTGACAGTTTTTTAAATTGACACAAGGGTTAAATGCACATTCGGTGTTGTATGAAAATTCAAACCCAGCTACTATAATTCAAACTGAAAGTATACTGTGAGTGTCCAATCATCTACAGCAGGTTTTTTTCCCCGCTTAGAGCTCCTTTAATCTCTGTCTTTCAGATCGTTATTAGTTTGCTTTGAAGCCTAATCACATTACACTGGAGAGGCCCTGAGAATGCACTCCAGCAATTAATATTGAATTAGAGAAGCAGTGATCTTTGATATGCCCTTATTCACACATTCTCTCTCTCACACACACACACACACACACACACACACACGGTATGAAATGGTTATCGGTTTCACAATAAACCATGATAAAATTCCCTGACGCTTAGTATAATCGTGTCACATTTAATTATCGTTAAAACTGTGCGCGATTATCGTAATTTGTAAAACTTGCGGTAAATGCTGTCCACACACAACCAACATGAGTCTGACGCAAACGCAGCATGCAACTTTGTTTTTTGAGCATGAAAACAGAAGCTACAATTAAAAATTAAACATGTCTGCTCAGTTCAGCATGAGCCGATTGAGTCAGAGTCACAGCACAGATCAGCAGGAATCAAATTTCATTTATCACGTGATGAGAATGAAGGCGAGCCGACTGACACGGGAGGAGTGAAGGCGAGCCGACTGACACGGGAAGAGTGAAGGCGAGCTAAAAGTGTGTGTGTGTGTGTGTGTGTGTAGTGATGTGTCGTTCATGAACAATGTGTTAATTTTGAACGAATATTTAATGCAACTCTGGAACAACGAGTTGTCTCAGAGAGTGATTTGTGCATTTTGTGTTGACCACGCATGCACTGCAACATCCGGAAGTGAGGCGAACTAAGTGACTGCATAGCCTGAAGACCCAGTTAAGATAATCAATCATTTCTGTTCTCATAATTTGGCCTTGGCTACATTAACACAGTTTATTTATTATTTTATATAAAATACACTAGCAAATCATATGTAAACATTGCCATGTATTTCACTACCGAAGGGGCTCATACACAAAATATACCATACTTTAAAGATCAATAGTGTTGAAGAGAATGACTTAGAGTCACAAAACCTCTTGGAAGGTTGGAAATTCTCCCGAGCGAGGTCACTGACATCCGCCGTGTTCTCTAACGGCACTAAATGATTTTTTTTTTACTATTAAAAAGCAAAACAACAGTGGGGGCGATGAGGCGGTGGGAAAGTGATGTGATTGGCGTGCAGCCGAAAACCGTGTAACACCGGGACCACCGACTATCTCAGCAAGCCTAGTTACAACCATCCATCATTTTATAGTCAAAGATAAAACCTGTTTAAATGATTTCAGTGTGTATCAGTACATTTTCAGCACATTTTAACAATACCATGAAAATACTGATAACCATGATAGTTTTGTTCACGTATGAAATTTTCATACACATCTCTAACACACACAAACACACAGCAGCTCCCTGAACACCGCAACCAGAGAGGCAGCATTTGATAAAACCCAGTGAAGGATTAGTAAAATGCCAGCTGTCTGAATGGGGGGAAAAAAAATTCAGCATCTGCCTTAAAAGCTAAATGTGGGTACTAAAGTGGCTCTACCATTTCACTGCATATTATTCAGAAGTCATATGAATTACCTTACAAGAGCTAATTAAAATAAAAAAAATGCCAGGTGTTCCCAGTGTTAAATGGCATGCCCTTTTCCAGATGGCCAAGCTCAAAGGCTCTGTATCAGATCGTTCTCATTGCATCTGCACAACCTGCTCCAGTGTGTTACAACCCCAGGTGCCATGAACTCAAAAAGCAATGCTCAGGCTTAAAAGCTTTTAGCCCCCTCCTGTTGTGGAAATTATGTTTGGTGGTTCTCTTCACCCCCTCCGATGCAGGAGGTGATGTAATTAAATAACTATAGAATAAATGCTACTTGTAGAAGAACATTTTGGGACAAAAGTGTTCCACACATCTTCGAGGCTGAGAGCCTAACTAGCTAACTAAAAAAAAGTTAACTATAGTTAACTATAGCTAACTATAAAAAAAAATGTAAAAATGATGTCTGGGGCTTCTGATGTGCATATTTTTAATCATCGGTTTGTTTCTTCATTGCACACTCTTACATACACTCACTTCTGTACCAGTCAAAAGTTTACACACTCATTCTTTATTTATTCCCCCACCCCCCACAATTTAGAATAATAATAAAGTCATCAAAACTCTGGAGTAACACAAATGGAACAATGGGAATTATGTTGTGATAAATAAATAAATAAAAATAATTTAGCATTTTAATTCTGGCATACTGAAGATTTTGCACACTTTCTAGATCCCTATTTAAATGTAAGCGAATGTGTGATCATGAACATGTTAACTGCATTGTACAAAAGGCATGTGTTCAGATGACAGGCTGATGGATTTGATCCACGATGGATCATAAGGTTTTGCACAAACTTGTGGAGTCCATGCCAGCTCGAGTGCACACGGTCATTAAAGCAAAAAGGGGACAATTCATTAATTATAATAATCTGTAATGAAAATTGTTATATTAAATCAGAAGTTAGGGCAAAATAGAAGCATTTTCACTAGTGCTCTCAGACTTTTAGACCCCATTGTATGTCTATTTTAGACTGTGGTACTCCCTTCAATAACAACTATGTGTACATGCTAGAAAGTATTGCACAGTGTAATGCATGACCATATGGACAATATCACACAGCAGCATTTGTGGATAAAACTCAGAGGTGGCCTTAGCGATCACAGCCTTTTAAGCGCAATAAAGGGACTTGGCAGTGTGTGAGTGGAACATTAGGCTATGAGTAGAGCATGGCCGGTCATCCTCCCTCTGCACATATATCTAGCCCAGGCTTGCCTGGAGAGAGCATTAATGAGGTTAGACAAATACAACTCTGAACAGTACAACACAGCAGTGACGCTCAGTTCAATGTCATTGCCAGATGAAATTGGCAGGCAGAGGGGGAAAACTACTGCTTTCTCTCATCAAATCTGGTTGTATTCATCATTAAATGGAAAGGCTACTTTGGCTTAACATATCCGAGCTTACGAGTTTTTGAGATGCCAGTTAAATTGATGATGTTCCCTGGCAGGGTGTGCACAGTTTCAGGAATTCATGTGTCGCTACACCTATGAACAACTGACCAGACTGTACGGTTGTCAGGGAAAAGAACTAGCAGTGCATTTAGAGACTGACCTGATCTTGAGGTCGGTGCGTGTAACCAGGTTGGTGGATAGCTGCTGGATGAGTGAGAGCAGCACGGCCTGGTGCAGGGGGCAGGGGTTCTGGCCAAACACCTGCTGAGAGTCGACTGTCTCGCACACGTACAGTACCAGGTTCAGATCGGCTGCAGACAAGGCCTGGAGAAATATCACTTATTTAGAACATGATCTAGGAAGAAGTTATGTTGCATTTCGGGTGCGACTTTAAAGAACTGAACAAAACGCAGAAATGAGCTAATGATTAACAGAGGTATTTTTTTCTCCTCAGTTTGCATGCTTTGTTCATAGGTGCAGGAAGGGGAAGCCCATAGTGGCAGCTCATAGCATCTTAGACACAGCAGTAACTATAAAGTGTGAAAACGGAAAAAGAAAAATTGAACATAAATAAGGTTAAATTAAAAAGGTAAAACTAGGTGAAAACAGAGATTATACTGTTGCAACAGAATATAATCTTTACCATTATTTCATTAATAATTTGTTGAGGAAATGTATCATTTGAACAATATATTAAGCTTGCGCTGAAAGTGAGCTGCTGCCCACAAATGACGAACAGCAAGCAGGATTTTGCAAAGTTCTATTTCAAAAGAAAACTTAGTGGCATAATTTCTAGCATTATTTGGTTACTAACATAGCAGTCCGCGCTACTCAAAACATCTTCCTGTGCATCTGGCATCGTTTTCAATTTTTATGAATCAACACCAGCATGTACTCATAAAAATGGCTATAAAAACACTATTGTTTATGTATTATTACAATGTTACTGCTTCATTATCAGTATTACTCAACTGAAAATCCTTACTACTAATTATACCTTTCATCTAAAGAGGGAAGAAGGGAGGGGAGAAAAAAAAAGAAGAAAAAAAAAGTAGTACACACAGCCAGAAACTGAGTATCACGAGCATGTGTGTGTGTATGTATATATATATATACACACACACACATTATATATATATATATATATACATACACACACACACACACACACACACACACACACACATATATACACACACAGTGCATCCGGAAAGTATTCACAGCGCTTCACTTTTTCCACATTTTGTTATGTTACAGTCTTATTCCAAAATGGATTCAATTCATTATTTTCCTCAAAATTCTACAAACACCCATAATGACAATGTGAAATAAGTTTGTTTGAAATCTTTGCAAATTTATTAAAAGTAAAAAACAAAAAAAGCACATTTACATAAGTATTCAAAGCCTTTGCCATGACACTCACAATTGAGCTCAGGTTCATCCTGTTTTCACTGATCATCCTTGAGATGTTTCTACAACCTGATTGGAGTCCACCTGTGGTAAATTCAGTTGATTGGACATGATTTGGAAAGGCACACTCCTGTCTATATAAGGTCCCACAGTTAACAATGCATGCCAGAGCACAAACCAAGCCATGAAGTCCAAGGAACTGTCTGTAGACCTCCGAGACAGGATTGTATCGAGGCACAGATCTGGGGAAGGGTACAGAAACATTTCTGCAGCATTGAAGGTCCCAATGAGCACAGTGGCCTCCATCATCTGTAAATGGAAGAAGTTTGGAACCACCAGGACTGTTCCTGGAGCTGGCCGCCCGGCCAAACTGAACGATCGGGGGAGAAGGGCCTTAGTCAGGGAGGTGACCAAAAACCCGATGGTCACTCTGACAGAGCTCCGGCATGTCTCTGTGGAGAGAGGAGAACCTTCCAGAAGAACAACCATCTCTGCAGCACTCCACCAATCAGGCCTGTATGGTAGAGTGGCCAGACGGAAGCCACAGCCCGCCTGGAGTTTGCCAAAAGGCACCTGAAGGACTCTCAGACCATGAGAAACAAAATTCTCTGGTCTGATAAAACAAAGATTGAACTCTTTGGCCTGAATGTGCAAGCGTCATGTCTGGAGGAAACCAGGCACAACTCATCACCTGGCCAATACCATCCCTACAGTGAAGCATGGTAGTGGCAGCATCATGCTGTGGGGATGTTTTTCAGCGGCAGGAACTGGGAGACTAGTCAGGATCGAGGGAAAGATGAATGCAGCAATGTACAGAGACATCCTTGATGAAAACCTGCTCCAGAGCGCTCTGGACCTCAGACCGGGGTGAAGGTATCTTACAACAGGACAACGACCCTAAGCACACAGCCAAGATAAAGAAGGAGTGGCTACAGGACAACTCTGTGAATGTCCTTGAGTGGCCCAGCCAGAGCCCAGACTTGAACCCGATTAAACATCTCAGGAGAGATCTGAAAATGGCTGTGCACCGACACTCCCCATCCAACCTAATGGAGCTTGAGAGGTCCTGCAAAGAAGAATGGGAGAAACTTCGCAAAAAAAGGTGTGTCAAGCTTGTAGCATCATACTCAAAAAGACTTGAGGCTGTACTTGGTGCCAAAGGTGCTTCAACAAAGTATTGAGCAAAGGCTGTGAATACTTATGTACATGTGCTTCTTTTTTGTTTTTTATTTTTAATAAATTTCCAAAGATTTCAAACAAACTTCTTTTCACTTTGTCATTATGGGGTATTGTGTGTAGAATTTTGAATAATGAATTGAATCCATTTTGGAATAAGGCTGTAACATAACAAAATGTGGAAAAAGTGAAGCGCTGTGAATACTTTCCGGATGCACTGTTTTTTTTTTTTTATAAATTTTATATATATATATATATATATATAAATAATGTGTGTGCATATGCGCGCATGGCAGAATCCTGACCTGCTGGAAAGCCTCATTGAGCTGGCCCTGTTGCAGCAGCTGCAGGATGCTGGCCTGCTGCGCCTGGAAGTCGAGGTGGGCAGTGGGGACTGGTGTGCTGGCCGCTGAGCGCATGGCCTGCATGATGCTGGATGTGACGACCGCCTGCTGCTCCTTCATGGCCTGGCTCACCTCGCCCTTCACAATGCGCTGTACTTGGCTCAGGATCGAATCCTGCAGACTGCAAAGCACACAGTATTGGGTTGAAGCGCATTAGAACATGGTGAATGAGGGTAGAGCAGTAATAGTGAACAATGGTTACACCCAGTGTGGGTTGAACAAATCAGTTAAACTGTTAAAGAAAAGAACAGTTACAGGTATATCTTAAGTAAGTAATTACAACACTAACTGGTATTGTCACTTTGATTCAAAGCTAGTGTATATATTGTGTAAGAAACCTTGATTGTTACAGGAAAGACAGATTTCTTCAAAATACAAAACAAACACGGACAGAACCAGGACTGAACTCATTAGCGAAAATGATTAACTGATGCAAATAAACATTGGTTTCAACACGATCAATTCGGTACATTACATACAAACTGACAGCCCTGGTCAGAGATTGAGCATTCGGCAGAATAAAGCAAGTTTAGCATTTACAGCAGAAAAATTACATTGATTTGCATTCTGTAATGGCTCCAGATGGAATCGCAGCTTTATTATTCATAAAGCTAATGCTGTAATTACTTAAAGCTGTGCTAGTTGAATACAAAAAGCAAATTTGTACCAAGCTATTATTATGGATTGTGTTGAATGCCACCAGAGAACAAACAATAAGAGGGGAGGATTTGTACATGTGCCTCAATCCCAGGTATTTTATTACACAAAGCAAAACTGTGAGGAAGACAAACAGGCTTTATTGGCAAAAAATAAACCCAGGCTTAAACTTTGGCATAAAAGTATGTGCGTGTCGCCTTAAGGATCAAGTCAATCAAGATATTCATGAGAAAGGAAGAAAATCTTAAAGTGCAATCCTAAGACATATGCTTCACTTGAATTTTAATGAGAGTCGATTCCTGAGCGATCGTGTGTGTGTGTGTGTCTTACTTTCCCACAATCATGTGGAGTTGGTGCTGAACCTCAGTGCGCACACTGGCTGCTACTGTGGTGGCCAGCTGGTCTTGGGAAGTCTGGAATGAATCAATCATCTGCTGCAGCTGACCAATTACAGGGTCTCGAGCATCTTGCTCACGCTGCTTCCTGTTTTTGACGTGCATCTCCAACTGCTGAATGTCTGGTGGGAGTAAGAGAGATTAGTAATATCATCTTGGGTCACTGCAATCTGCTGAGGTTATAATGCCACTACTAGCTCCATTTAAGGGACAAAAAAAAAAAGAAAAAAAAGAAAAAAAAAGGAAAAAAAAGGAAAAAAAGGAAAAAGAGAGAGAAACAACCTCTTCAATAATGTTCCTGAATAGAGGATTTTGGATGCATGACGCAATCAGTTTGATTAGGGTCATGTAAACTTTTCTAGCTTCTACAGCTTAACTAAGACAGATGAGTGACTTTGGTTATCATCATAAAACAGCTTTTACCGTGATGGACCTGGCCACGCTGTTTGAACACATCTGTGCTTACTGACAGACAGCATTTTAAATCGATTTCTAACTTTCATTATCATCAAAACTGTAGAATGTTAAATTTGACACTTAAAGTTAACATGAGAAATGAGCAGCAGGACAAACATTATTAACATGCGATGGGGTGGGCCTTCCAGGGGGTTAATATTGGAGCATTCAAAATCATTCCAGATTCATATGTGGTTTGGTTAATGATGTATTTATTGGGGGGGACATGCTTTTGGTGTATTTTTGAGTAGTAACTTGTATCAGCATTCTCCTATGAGCTCTGACTCAAAATGCATAAAAGTCTTCATTTCTCTTTCTACTTGAATAAAAAAAAAGCAACATCATCAACCGTGTGCAGGTGTTCCTGTGTTACCGACGGCTTTCAGTGGAAGGGTTTAGCGTTGGTGATTCTTACATTCGTTGGTTCCCTGTTTGAAGCTGTCATTTATCTGCTGAAACATGGACTGGCAGCCACGTTCAAACACAGGTAGCACAATGCTTTGGAAGGCGTCTTTGTAGGCTGCTTGGATAGGACCCTGCATGGCTTCGGCTGCGGCCCGGCCAATGGCATCGGTAGTGTTCTGAAAATAAATAAATAAATAAATAAATACGTAACAGTGAAAAAGGTTGAAATTGTTGAGGTTTTAATCGCTTGGAATAGGTAATATTTTCAGCAAAAAAACTAAATAAATACATGAAGACAAAGAGCATGCCATCTTTAAACTTCTTTTACTTGTTTTATATATTATAGTTGTTCATTCATGGGAATGAATAAATAGATGTGGCTTTCACAATATAGAAAATTGCATTTGCACCAGTGTAAAAACATGCTTCCTGCAGGGTTTGCAACATCCATCCCTGCTAATGTTCAAGAACACACTGACCTTAGACTTAACGACTTTGGTGACATTCTCCTTTAGTGTGGCCTCCACTGCAGTAAGCTTGGCTGCAATAATGTTACTCATCTGTCCAGTCAAGGGTTCCAGACTCTTTGTTATGGCTGAAACACAAGGAACACTATCATAATCATCCTTGATTACCAACAACACGTCTGAAGTAGCGTTTTCAACACAAACTAGGAGTACAAATGACTGGGATGGAGAACTACTGACAAAATGTTAAAAATGTGAATAGAAATGCCAATTAACAAACACAATTAGCATCGACAGGAACAAAGGTTATGCTTGTTTAACTGTATAGACGTTTGCATTTTGATGGTAATTACTCTGAGGAACTGATTTCTTCATCTCCTCACGCAACACTTTATCCAGGCGATTTGAGACAGTGGTGCCCAAGGTGTGAGCCAGCTGCTGTGCCATGTGCTCCTGGAGCTGCTGGTTACGTGTGTGTCCCTCTGCCAACACCCGCTCCATTGTTCTTTCTGACACACAGCAGCCAGTCAAGGTCCAGGCACCAATCAGTGCAGAAAATCAATGAGGCATTAACTGATTTCATAAAGAATTTACCTTCAGGAATCTCACGGCAACCTTTATATTAATTTAGATCAGATTGAATCTTTTATTTAAAAAAAAAAAAAAAAAAAATGCAGGTCAGTATATGCTGGATCCTTTATTAACACCGTTGAGAAAGAATTATCTGCATAAATTAGCCACAGGCCAACCGATGCCTTAGGATTGAAGTAAAGTAGAAGTCCATGCGGTGAATTATTGTGCTGTTATGACATTTCAGTTTTATTGGTAAACTGTAAATGGACTACGAGGGACTTGAAATTTTTTTAACTGCTCAAAAAGACGTCATTTAAGCCACACAACAGATAGAAAAAGATGGGTAAATGTAAGAGAAGTTTGCATAACCAGAAATTACTCCATTCATTCGTATCTATACTGTTAATGAGACTAATTTTACCCATATGCCATTGCTTGGCATTCCTCTGGAGTTTGTAGTGCTACAACCCCTTCCCCTCTATTTTGTTTTTAAGCATGACGTCTTAAAAAAAAACAATTAAACATAAATCTTTGTGTGTGAATGTGTTTGTAGCATGCAAGAACTACCAAAATGGCAGAATGATCTCATAATGCAGCGTGACATGACGTCGGTTACCAATCCTAATACTGAACTGCAAAAACACTCCAAAGGATGGCCCTCAAATGAATAATCTAAATCAGTCTGTACAGTATTTCGGAGTGTTTTTGTGATCACTGCGGCCAAAAACGCTTGATTTTGCTGCGACTTTTTTGTTTTTGCGAGAATCTGACGAAGAATTGCAATTGCCTTTAACTGTAATCATGTTTGACACACGTGAATCGAAAAGGGCTTTGGCTGAATGTGCATTGTGATGATGTCACATGACGTCTTTGCCCAAATCTGAGGAAATTTAGAAAAATTGTAAGCGCCTCTGAATATTGCTTAATTTTGTGGTAATTTCTGCAATCATAAAAATCACTAAATCCTGGAGGGACTGCATAATGGGGATTTGGAAAATAGTAAAGGCCTTCCAATTGCTTGGTAATGTTCTAAGGCTGTGCTTTTGAAAGCTGTGAACAAGGGGAACAATATCAAAATTGCATAGTGTGCACAAACATCTTCATTTTTACCGTTGTGAATTATTTATCGACTGCTGCGTACTGGTTTGTGCTTTGGCTAAAAGTGTTTAATTCTTGCTGGTCTTTGTACAGCTTTGCTGAGTGTAGTTGTTCATTACAACAAATACTGCTGACATTGCAGGCAAGAAGAAAAAAGGCTGCTACATTAATATATTATATGATGAATAATGGAAGGTTAAGTGCAATGTTGTCTATTACCTCGTTAAAGTTACAGCACTCATTCAATAACTAGTTTCTGTGCTCTTGGGCATTAATCTGTTTAAAAAAACAACTCTGTCTTCCAAAGATTGTCTCGCTGCAGCTATTTGGAAGACTATTACAATAACCCTCAACTGTTAGTGAATGCTTGCTGATTTATTTGCCGCATGTGCTTTTTTGTTATGATGTGAGGAGTTATTATGGTCTATTCTGGCTGGTTTGTGAAATGAAAGCACACCATCTGTGATTATGTAGGCGCTTCGTCACCTTTTGACCGATGTTTGCTGCCTCCAAAACTGTGACAGTGAAGACCGTGCGCATGCAAATACTATATTTAATTTGTACAGACAGACCCCAGTGACACAGTGTGCACGGGGGGCCAGTCATGATATACTTCTGCCACTGTATCCTGCAGCTGGAAAATGATACATTGCTTGGCATCATTTCTGTTAGCTAATGGAGTCATAACCTCACAACTTTCACTGACAGAGCTGAAAATTAATCAAAGCTGTGCACATATCCAGCAGAGTGGAATGTGTGACATTGCATCGGCTTTTGTTTCCATCAGAATCAATTCTTCAGAAAGGTGATCCACAAAATAAATCTGTATTAAAGAACAAATTCTTTTCTGTAAACACTGAGACTGAAGATACACTACATGACCAAAAGTATGTGGACACCTGATTACCAAACCCACATGCGGGCCTTCCCTAAACTGTTGCCACAAAGTTGGAAGCACACAATTGTATAGGATGTCTCTGTACACTGTAGCATTACAATTTTCCTTGGCTGGAATCGAAGGGGCCAAGGCCATTGTTTTGATAGCCCCTTGGTCTTCATAATTCTATTTGTTGTCAAACAGGTATGTTGTCTAACAGTATAGCGCCTTCCAGAAATAGGTGTACTTATATTAAGATCATTTGACAAATTAGTTGCGCACATGTTAACTTCATTCAACTAATAATATGGAAGTCTGATGGCACCGGGTTGCACCATAATTCATTTAGGGGCTTCATAGCAATAGGGATGAATATTTGTGTGATCACAATAACTGCAAATTATTTACATAATTGTTCTTCACCTCAATTCAAAATTATGGCCTACTGTGAGTAGATACATAACATAAAATCCAGATTAACGGGTGTAATAATACAAAACGACAACAAAAAGTTAAAGGGTGGGGTGAATACTTATAGAAGGCATTGCATCAAAGTTCTCTCAATCAGGTTCACATGCATACATTCGGATTTGTCTTTATCACCAAGTTGTTTAGCAATACACCCCACTGACATGCTCCCTCTAGTGGAAGGATACGTCCCTGTTCCTGTTGCGTGAGTAGGACGTGCTCTACGTGGGCCATTATGGAGCTCTGGACAGCATCCATGTGGCCCGTGAGCCTCTGCAACAGCTCTTGCTGGCTCTGCCGCAGCTCATCCAGCTCCCTCTGTTGGCTCCTAAGCAGCAACAGCAGCTCCTCTTGTACCTCCATGCTCATCTACAGTAAGATCAGAGAAACATGATAGCAATTCACAACTGAGAGTTAAGCAGGACGTCATTTTAGCCATTAGAAGGACATGAAAAATTGCTGCAGAAAATCTTTAAATGGGCAGACTTGTATTGGTTAATCAAGTTTTCAATGTGCACTGTTCCAAAACTGCATGAGCACAGTCAGGTGTAGCATATAGATATTATTTATAGTATGCTATGCAAAGCTACTGCTAGTCTTCAAGTCTACAGGTGCATCTCAAAAAATTTTAATATTGGGGAAAAGTTTATTTTTTCCCCCGTAATTTAATTCAAAACGTGGAACTTTCATATATTCTAGACTCATTACACAAAGTGAAATATTTCAAGCCTTTTTTTTGTTGTTGTTTTAATCTTGATGATTACAGCTTACAGCTCATGGAATTCAAAAATCCAGTATCTCAATATATTCTAGTAAAGAATTTATAATACAGCAGTGCCACAGGCTGATTGCCTCCATGCCATGCCGCAATGATGCAGTAATTTGTGAAAAAGGAGCCCCGGCCAGTTATTGAGTGCATAAATTAACATACTTTTCAGAATGTCAACATTTCTGTATTGTAAATTCTTTATTCTAATATTTTGAGATACTGGATTTCTGATTTCCATGAGCTGTAAGCCATAATCATCAAGATTAAAACAAAAAAAAAGGCTTGAAATATTTCACTTTATGTGTAATGAATCTAGAGTATATGAAAGTTCCACGTTTTGAATTAAATTACGGGGGAAAAAAGAAAACTTTTCCACAATATTCACATTTTTTGAGATGCACCTGTATATTATGTAGAACATAGGAACAGTTACCCTACCTGATTTTCCAAATGCCTGGTCTGTGAGGAATCACTAGCAAAGAAACAAGATGAAGTTAACACACCTAGAAGAAGCTAGACTTTCCAACTCAATGTAATTTTACTACAATTTGACACAGTGCTGCTTTAATCATAAAGGAGACACGGTAGTGCATATGGCTCACCCTTCATCTTTCTTGCTCTTGCGCTTGAGTTTGGGCGAGCCACGAGGTGAGGTCTTCCAGTCCTTCACTGGCAGCCTGTGAGAAGCTCGAGATCCACAGTTTCCTGAAGATGATGCCAGACTGGCCACCTCGTCATCATGATCACTGTCAATCATTGCAAATGGAGGATGTTTTTAAGAATTCAACAGATTCTAGAATAGCTGAAAATGTATTTTCCATTTGCATTTGCTGATTAATTATTTCAAACAAGTAAAAAAAAAAAAAAGCTGTATAAAATGTGTGCTGTGATACATACCTCTGCTCTGCACTGGCGTCCTGGCTGTCATTCTGTGTTAGGTGGTAGGTGCGTCTGTGGAAGGGGGATGACATGTGCATGTCCTTCAAGTCCTCTCTAGAGCTAGAGCACATTCACATCATAAATCATTGTGATCAATAAAATATTTACACGGTTGTTGGCATTTCATAGGCCAACCTCATTACCAAAAGAGTAAGTCTAAAAACAAACCCCAAAGCAATTTTAGGGATCAGCTTGTACAACAGAAACAATAAAGCAGATTGGGATCAGTATTTCAGAGCCCCCTCACCATTCTCCCAGGCCGTTATCTCGCAGGCTGTTCCTTGTTTCTCGTGTGATATCGGGTGCTGCAGGCCAACTGCGGCTGGCACCACTTTCGGAGCAAGACGATGCAACGACATTAACAGCGTTTTCCTGTGACAGCGCCGTCTCCAGCAACGAGGGTGTGCTGCTGAGCCGCTGCTCGCCATCTCCAGATGCTCCTCCACTCAGCTCCAGCGGTGAGAGCAGATGCAGTGCTGAGGCTGCTGACGCCATGCTGTCCTGAAGGCCCTGGAGGGGGTCACGTGCCTCGGCCAACCCCCTCGACAACGTCTCGGAGGCGATCTCAGGGATGATGTCTTGTGACATGGCTGTGGAGGCTGAAGAGATTACGTCAGGGGAGCGAGCTCTAGTGGGGGACGCCTGGGGCAGCAACACAGGTTCCATGGCCTGGAGGTCCAGAGACATGGAGGGGTTTGGAGAAGGCAGCACCTGCAGATGAAAGAGCGGGTGGGGAAGGGGAAGTGCAGTTTGAGCGTAAGAGGCCGCCTCACACAGCCGAGAGGCCTCACGCAGGAAAAAGAAAGAGCGGACTAAAGGATGTGAGAAGCCCTGAACAAGGGGCAAGGATGGAGGGTGTCAAATGGGGAACGGGGTTGGAAGTGTGTTGCCCCATTTAGATTGCAAGAGTCACTGATAGATTTACGAGTTCTCCTACATCATTTCTAGTCAACTGTGAAATCACGTTTCCTCATGCACTTTAAATAAACCTAAATCTTTAACAGGAGTGGAGAAATTACGAGCCTTGCTGCCTATGACAAGTAGATCTTGTGTCTAGACTAGTAGCTTTAGTTAACCCTAACCAGACAAAAATAATATTTCAGTTGTTTTTTTTAATCTACCACACGAAAGCGTGGTTTTGAGAACACGGCTCAAAACCAAAACATTTACAAACAAACAGGTGACTTTTTTCTGAGACCTCAAATATGACATGCTACATACACTTTGTCAGGAGATGATAAAGTTTACAGCTACACAGCCTTCCCCTCCCTAGAATTTCATACTCATTTGTTGCACATAGTCTATATTAATGCATTTAAATATCTAACTACCTCACATATTCTATTATGTTAGCTATCGTTTTTGCCTAGTCAGTTAGGTCTAGGGTTGACCAAAACATAAGCCTTGGCGCACACACATTGGAGCTTTCACTTGCCCGGTGGGCTAGAGACGAAGTTCTCATTTGTCCACCCATGTTAAAGAAAATATAAACACAATGAAGTTGATGTAGACCGAATTCATCTGTAAACTACTGTACAGTCGTTCCATTAAAACACTGATCCATCAACTCCATGTAGTGTTTAGGATGCTGGTTATTGGTGGATTAAGTACCTGGATGTTCTCGCCCAGGCCTGAAATGAGGATCGAGTTGGCTCTTGGGCTGCTAGTGCTGGCACTGAGGTTCAAGCTGGTGCTGGTTGCATCTGTACACAGCTTGGGGCTTTGGGTGAGGTCTTCTGCAGCCCTACAACAGCAACATAGGCACAGAGCTAAACATGAACTCACAGCTAACATATGTAAAATAGAATAAGAGGCTGAAAGGAGAAATATGACACAAATATCAGCTCTGAGGCTCCTCAGCCTGTAAGAACATGTAGTGACCCAGCACAGCCAGATTTATGAAACCACTTGAAAACTGAGTTTACCAAATTTCTGCTTAAGAAGCAATATTTGAATATTATGATGGTAATTGTATTGTTCTGTCTGTGATGTCAGTGTTCTAAACTGTACTAAAAACGTATCGTGTTCTGACCAAACAAATAATTCCTAATGCATGTAAACGTATATAGTGAATAAAAGGACTCTGAAAAACGGTGAATGAACACAAAAAACATCCTGCCTTTAAAATCCCCATGAAATTAAATTTGAAGTTTGGTGGCTTTTAGAATGAATATGTTAGCATTAAGGTTATCTATAAGCTACTGTGGTCAAACAGTGAAAAAAATTGCATTTAGAAGATATCTATATCCAAAATTCAAAACTGGCAAAATCAGTATACCATCAAGATGGAACAACTATTTTGATGACATCATTCTGCACTTCAGCTTCTCATCAGATTTTCTGTCCAGTCAAGTGCTCTCTAGAATCCAAAGTGTCCCTCCCAAAACGTTGGAAAAATCCCCTTGCCGACGTTGTGCGATCGGCTATTTATAAAGGAGGAGGAGCCAAACGGTATGTCCCGTCCTGACTTCCTGTTTCAGTAGAAATGCTGCGTGTTTCAAGGCACTTCACGGGGACTTTCCTCAGGCATTTAACCCTCTGTGGTGCAGTTCACTAGTTGTAATATATACAGACTAACTTACTGTTAAAATGGTTAGCAAGACATCAAGATAGCCAAGTAGTAGTAAGGTAGTTACCTAGCAACCTGATATTATTGGAGTAAACTGAATTATTAAAATTTAGTTAGAAAGCTTGCTAATACATATATGGGCTATACATCAGATAGCAAATGTTTTCTTAAGCATTTACATACATCACACTGATATTTCATTTTCTAAAAATAGATTTTAGCTGCCTGAATTATATTTGTGAATTACAGAACAATGTTTGAAATAAATACAATATTGAATATAAAATTCAAAGATGGTTTTTAAATAGCCAACTCAGATTGGTTGTGCTCTCAAGGGCGGTACACAACCTTACAATTGATATGCAACTTTCCAAGCTGAGCAGCATCTCAATCGATATTCATGGTCCTTTTCTCCCTTGTGCAAAAAAAAAACAAACCTGTATGCATGCAGTGTAAACTGAATTAGAACTGGATAAAACATCTCATTACAGATTGCCTTGTAGATGCAACCTTGGTGACTATAACCCTGAGGACTAACCTTGGACCACTGTCAGAGCTGCTCATGGCCGTTACTATAGTCAAACTGCTAGCGCTGCTGCCAGGGGAGGCTGGTACCTGAAGAGGAACACATACAGTACAGGCAAATGAAATGATTAGTCCAATCCACAACAATGTTATTAAATGTAATCTAAAATGACGATTTTTAAATCAGTTTTAATGAACATCTCAGCAGTAAGAACACATTGCCATAAAACTCAATAAAAGCTAGTGCATGAGATGCTCACAGATGCGCTGGGTGTCATGAAGGCATCCGGGGTCATGAGTTTGGGCATGGTCGAGCCAGAGGGACTCAGGAAGTCAGCTGGAGCTGGGAGAGAGGGGATTTTACACAAGTCGGTCTGCGAACCGCTTGCACCAGATTCCTTATCTGAGCTCAACACCTCCATGCACAAATCAGTCAAAGGGTCGGCAAAGCCTGGAACACAAACACGAAAATCAGAGCAAACGACCCAGGCATATAGTAGCTACCCACAATTTACACAAACACACATGCAGAGCAGAAAATCATGAAACGGAGCTCGGAGGAGAGAGATTAGTGGTTAGATCCTGGAGAAAAAGAAATAAAGAGTGTGCATTAATCTGCAGTCATACCAAAGCCATCCTGGGAGCCAGAGCATGTAGGCATAAACAGGGAGGCAGCAGCACCCTGGTTGGGCTGGAACCAGATCTGCACATCTTGAAGGGACCTGTGGGATGGAAACCAGCCAGGACGCAGTGAACTTTTCATAACACGGTAGGCAATTAGTATCCATGAATACATGCTGAAGCCCTGGGCTGAACAGACTAATAAATATTGCTCAGAATGCAAGGGCCCAGAGCCAAATGTTATCATTTGCATGCATTTCTGTAGAAATATGGTCAATCTAATCAGCTCACTTTGTATGCACACAGTAAAGCTTGATCTGGATTCCTGATTTTGACTCCAAAGGTCCCTGGCTTCCCTCTGCGAAATATTATTAAATATTATTAGCAATATAGTACATGTACATATACATTGTACACACACACACACACACACGTAAAAAAAAATCTGCAGCATCAAATATTATGGGTTTATTTTCTTTATAGAGACTATGCTAAGCCTGAGAAAAAATTGACCGCTACACAGAATCCTTCACCCAAAAAGCTTTTACTCTACAGGGTTCGTACAGATTCTTCACGATGAAATTCCAGGACATTCAAGGACCATTATTTTTGTTTTCAAGGACTATACAAGAGGTGTCCATCCATCTATCCATTTTCTGTACCACTTATCCTACACAGGGTTGCAGGGAGCCTGGAGACTCAGGGCATGAGGTAGGGGACACTGTGGACAGGGTGCCGACAGAATGCAGGGCACAAGCACACACACATTCACATACGACAGACAATTTGGAGATGCCAATCAGCCTACAACGCATGTCTTTGGACTGTGGGAGGAAATTTGAGTACCCGGACGACACCCCGAAGCGCGGGCAAGCTCCACATACAGAGGTGGGAATCAAACCGCCAACCCTAGAGGTGTGAGGCAAACATGAGGCAACCTAAGCCACCATGCCACAAGATATGTCCTTCAAACATATTCTTTATTTTTTCTTTTTTGAATTCAAAAAGAATTAATAATAATAATAATAATAATAATAATAATAACAACACAACTCATTTTTATATGGTGCTAAATGTTCATTTCCCAGGCATTGATGTTTCTTCACCATAATGTCAGTATACTCCAGGTGAGTGACAGGAGCACTGTTGCCAACAACTTTCAGGGGAAAGTCGCTAAATGATGTCATGTGCTAATTAGTCTATTCATTACATCATCACGTAGTATTTGCATTCTGCCTAGTGTGAGCTGTTTATGTTTGCTTCTCAATTACTCTGTGCTCACATACTGAATTTTAATTCCCAATAAAGCTCTTCTCGTTTACTTATTTTTATGTTTCTATTGTCAGACGGAACGAGTATGAAATGTGACAGAAACACGGCGCATTAAGACACTACATGTTAACCAGCAGTCACGTCCAAGCTGCTGCTCTGCACTGTTAAAATCCTTATTT
Source organism: Ictalurus furcatus (assembly GCF_023375685.1). NCBI lineage: Eukaryota > Metazoa > Chordata > Actinopteri > Siluriformes > Ictaluridae > Ictalurus > Ictalurus furcatus. Next base: position 15,070,008 of record NC_071258.1, read on the forward strand.
AATAACCATGATGAGACATCGAGAGAGTGAGACGGAGAGAGAGAGAGACAGCGACAGAGAGCGCGAGAGCAAGAGAAAGAGAGACACAGCTAGCGAGAGAGCAAATGAGACAGAGCGTGCGAGAGGGACAGCGAGACAGAGCGTGCGAGAGGGACAGCGAGACAGAGCGTGCGAGAGGGACAGCGAGACAGAGCGTGCGAGAGAGGGACAGCATGAGAGAGAGAGACAGTGCGAGAGAGACAAAGACAACGAGAATAAGAGAGACAGCGAGAGAGACAGAGGTGTACCTGCAGTGGGAAACGCAAGACTTGGCGCTCGAGGGGCAGTACTGGCCACTCTCTTCAATGGAAACTTGCCAAGGTTTGCCAAAAAAGTCGCTAGATTTTTCAATAGGCCCTTTTTTTTTTTTTTTTTTTTTTTTAAAAAAAAGGGGTCGGAGAAGTGGACCGGCGCTGTCTCAGACACAATGAGTGAGTAAATAGCAGGAGGAGGGGGAGGGACTGCAGTGGAGTGTCGTATGAAAGGATCGTATTTGCGTTCAATCGAAAATGAACACTAAAGTTTTCAGCGATTTTGTATTTATTGACTTTTTAATAATTCAAGCACTCTTTAAGCAGCACTAGATAAAATATGGCCATTTTCCAGGTTTTCCAGTACATAAAGGTCAAAAAGCCAAATTCAAGCACTTCAAGCATCTTGTACGAACCCTGAATCTAGTAAACAATACATGCACGTTCCTTTGATCTGGTTAATAGCCGCACCAACATAACTTTAAAGAAAGAACAAGCAAAGAGGGGAGCTAACCTGTAGTCATGCTTTCACTCTCCTCGTCTGGAGGGAGGACTTCAGTGTGGCGCAAGCGAGCACGACTGACATCCTGGACCCCAAAGCTCAGAACTGGGTGTGTGAGCAAGAACTCAGAGACAGCCATAAAGCTGGCATGGCCCTTCTCCTGATCTTGGAGGAGCTCCATCACATACAGAACCTGCACAACACACACAGCCAGAAGGCTGAGCTGGGATAGGTCATACCTTATTCTAGCCTAAACCTAATATAAAATTTAAAAAGAACGGACGATCTAATCAAACCAACGGGCTGCTACTCAAACTAGTACTAAGCTACTCATATACTCATTCACTTACATTCCTAGAATTAAAACCAACAAATCCAAACATATGGCAATTATTAAAAGGGCTTTTGTCAGCATTTCACAAATGCATATAGTGCATACAGATCATTTCCACTTTTTACATTAATATTTCATTTTGCTTTATTCAGGCTGTTCTTTCTGGACAGGTATTTCAGGCTGTTTGACAGCTGCCATAGTAAAAGGGGGTGTATTTGCAGAAGTGTGTGAATAATGGAAAAGGACATTCAGACCTTCCTCTGCACATCTGTAAGGATGAGACACTCAGCAGACAGGTCCAGACTAGCTTTCAGACTGGGCAGGACACTCGAGTTTACCGGGTCAGGACTAAAACTGTAAGACACAACAAAATAATAGAGCTAGGTGAGAATATTCATGATAATCGAGATGAATTCCCATGATGCTTATGCATAAGTCTCGCATTTTAAGGAATTAACTGGTACAAAAATTTTGAAAAGGATTTGCATAGCAATAGGACCAGGAAACGTTTATCTTGATCCAGTTGCTATATAGACGCATTTTGTTTGTATTATATAAAACACTTGGGTGAAAGGAAAAGAACACACTTAATAGTCTGTAGACATGTCCATGACACCGTGCACCACATCTTCAGTTCCTGGTTCTGATCTGCTCCTGTGATTAAGAATCGCCAGAACGGCACTCTACAGGCCACAAAAGAGAACAAGTTAGCAAGTGCAAACACACACTTTTTCTGACCATTAATCACAACCATAATCCCTGCTTAAACATTCCAGCAGGAAAATAATTCTTGGGATTAGATTTTATTCAGGATTTGCAGGTCCTGCTTGTGAAGACTGTATGGTCACTCACTCTGGGTCCTGCTTCTTATGGTTGTCACAGAAGAGGAGGCAGGAGAGAGGCCTTCCATTATGTGGCTGCCACTCATGAAGGCATCTGTAGGTCAGGACAGTTTTTTGAAATCACAAGACACTGAGAAGTACAGACTGATCTTTTAGAATTGCGGGAAAAATCCACTGTACAAAAACTATACTTACACAAGCAACATGAGAAAACTACAAGTAAAGAAAATACATTAAGCCATTTCACAAAAGTTCTGAAAGAGTTGGAGAAATAAGAGGTATACCAAGAGCATACCTCGGTTGGTCCAGTCCTTCAATGTAGATCTGCCAGAATTTGACATAGCCATCATGACTGGCTGTGGCGAGGACGGTGCCGTCTGGAGACAGCGCTCCCTCGCTGATGCGCTGTACAAAAGCAGAGCAATAACGAGATTCATCCATACCTACCGAATTACGCAATACACATTTAAGCCGAGGTCAGCTGTCAGCGCCGATGCCCCAGAAGTGATGAACTATATAATTTAAACAGGAATATGCCCAAAATATTTTTCTTAATATTGTATTAATTGTACTATTATTTTGGTGAACATAATGCTATGAGACAGATACAAAAAAAAAACAGAAAAAAAAAAATCCCAAAAAACTCTGAAACACCAATTCCTACACTAATTGCTTGTTACTTGCAAGAAAGGAAGTTATTAATGTTTAATTAATGGCATGTCTCATTTTATATGCAAAATTTCTTACTCTCTATTAATCATTTTCATATATTAATCAATTAATAACGGGGTTCAGCTGGACTAGACGCAACCAAGCCTGATTACTGCAAACCCCGTTCAATCAAATCAACACTAAAATAGACCTTTTTCAACAGCTTGAAGTTGGTTAAAAAGTCTTACAGTAACACACTATGCCTAAGTTGAAAGAAATTCCAGAAATGATGAGGAAGAAGGTGATTGAAATACATCAGTCTGGGAAGGTTTACAAAGCTATTTCAAAGGCTCTGGGACTCCAAAGAACCACAGTGAGAGCCAATGTATCCAAATGGAAAAACTCGGCACAGTAGTGAACTACCTTCCAAAATTACTCCAAGAACACAGTAACTACTCATCCAAGAAGTCACAAAAGAGCCAAGGACAACATCAAAGGACCTACAGACCTCTCTCACATCAATAAAGGTCACTGATCATGACTCCATTATCAGAAAGACGCTGGACAAAAATGGCATCCATGGAAGAGTGGCGAGGTGTAAGCCACTGCTAACCCAGATGGTTTGTCTGAATTTTGACAAAACACACCTTGATGGCCCTCAAACCTTTTGGGAGAATGTTCTGTGGACTGATGAATTGAACTGGAACTGTTTGGAAGACAGGAGTCCCGTTACATCGGGAGTAAACCAAACAGCAAATTCCACAAAAAGAACATCATACCTACGATCAGGCATGGTGGTGGAAGTGTGATGGTGTGGGGATGCTTTGCTGCTTCGGGGCCTGGGCAACTTGTAATAATTGAGAGAAACATGAATTCTGCTCTCTACCAGAAAATCCTAAAGGATAATGTCCGGTCTTCAGTTCGTAAGTTGAAACTCAAACTGGATCATGCAGCAAGACAATGATCTAAAGCACAGGAGTAAGTCCTAGTCCTAGAAGTAAATGAAAGACTGATATCCAGTTATCAGAAACGTATGGTTGCAGTTATTGCTGCTAAAGGTGGCACAACCAGATTTAATGTTTAATGGAGTAATTAGTTTTTCACATGGGTGATAGGTACTGTATCACTTTCTGCTTCAATAAAAAATAAATAAATAAATAAACAAACAAATAATATGAATAATAAAAAAAAACCTGTAGTGTGCGTTTACTCAGGTTGCCTTTGTTTTACACAGAAGAAATCAGGATGAGGCAAATACTTTTTCAAAGCACTGTATGTGTGTATATACACAGTATCTCACAAAAGTGAGTACACACCTCACATTTTTGTAAATATTTGATTATATCTTTTCATGTGACAACACTGATGAAATGACACTTTGCTACAACGTATAACAGTGTAAATTTGCTGTCCCCTCAAAATAACTCAACATACAGCCATTAATGTCTAAACCGCTGGCAACAAAAGTGAGTACACCCCTAAGTGAAAATGTCCAAATTGGGCCCAATTAGTCATTTTCCCTCCCCGGTGTCATGTGACTTGTTAGTGTTACAAGGTCTCAGGTGTGTTAAATTTGGTGTCATCGCTCTCACACTCCCTCCTACTGGTCACTTGAAGTTCAACATGGCACCTCATGGCAAAGAACTCTCTGAGGGTCTGAAAAAAAGAATTGTTACTCCACATAAAGATGGCCTAGGCTATAAAAAGATTGGCAAGACCCTGACACTGAGCTGCAGCACGGTGGCCAAGACCATACAGCGGTTTAACAGGACAGGTTCCACTCAGAACAGGCCTCACCATGGTCGACCAAAGAAGTTGAGTGCACGTGCTCAGCGTCATATCCAGAGGTTGTCTTTGGGAAATAGACGTATGAGTGCTGCCAGCACTGCTGCAGAGGTTGAAGGGGTGGGGGGTCAGCCTGTCAGTGCTCAGACCATACGCCGCACACTGCATCAAATTGGTCTGCATGGCGGTCATCCCAAAAGGAAGCCTCTTCTAAAGATGATGCACAAGAAAGCCCACAAACAGTTTGCTGAAGACAAGCAGACTAAGGACATGGATTACACTGGAACCATGTCCTGTGGTCTGATGAGACCAAGATAAACTTATTTGGTTCAGATGGTGTCAAGCGTGTGTGGCGGCAACCAGGTGAGGAGTACAAAGACAAGTGTGTCTTGCCTACAGTCAAGCATGGTGGTGGGAGTGTCATGGTCTGGGGCTGCATGAGTGCTGCTGGCACTGGGGCGCTACAGTTCATTGAGGGAACCATGAATGCCAACATGTACTGTGACATACTGAAACAGAGCATATTCCCTTCCCTTCGGCGACTGGGCCGCAGGGCAGTATTCCAGCATGATAACGACCCCAAGCACACCTCCAAGACGGCCACTGCCTTGCTAAAGAAGCTGAGGGTGAAGGTGATGGACTGGCCAAGCATGTCTCCAGACCTAAAACCTATTGAGCATCTGTGGGGCATCCTCAAACGGAAGGTGGAGGAGCACAAGTTCTTTAACATCCACCAGCTCCGTGATGTCGTCAAGGAGGAGTGGACGAGGACTCCAGTGGGAACCTGTGAAGCTCTGGTGAACTCCATGACCAAGAGGGTTAAGGCAGTGATGGAAAATTATGGTGGCCACACAAAATATTGACACTTTGGGCCAAATTTGGACATTTTCACTTAGGGGTGTACTCACTTTTGTTGCCAGCGGTTTAGACATTAATGGCTGTGTGTTGAGTTATTTTGAGGGGACAGCAAATTTACACTGTTACACAAGCTGTACACGCACTACTTTACATTGTAGCAAAGTGTCATTTCTTCAGTGTTACATGAAAAGATATAATCAAATATTTACAAAAATGTGAGGGGTGTACTCACTTTTGTGAGATAGTATATATACATACACATGTATATAATGTCTAAGAAAGTGAAAATATATATTCAATCTATAGTTTGTGTCCAAAATTTTGACTGGTTGTGCATATTTATATGAAAACTCAAGAACTAACCTCAAATAACCCTGATCAGCTCAAATAATTGCAATTAGGCAAAATTATGTAATAATTGTGACAGATCTACATAGCAGTGAGCTTGAGCTACATGTCACTCAGAGTCCTTAGTGTATATCGTGAATTCTGTAATTCCAGCATCAGGTAGCTGATCACTAATGGGCGGATTACGGCTTACCGCTGTGTGTCCTTTAATAGCGATATAGCCCTCTTTAATCTCTGTAGCATCCACAGGCCATGTGGTGTTGTTAGAGCGCAGGATGTCAAGGTCCCAAACCTCAGCCTATGAGCACCACGGAAGAGAGGAAGAGACAGCGAATCAACAGGCAGTGCAAAAACAGAAAGCAAGAAATTTAGATTAAAGTTAATAAATGGGTGTGATGCCTACCCTATCTTCATGCAGCAATGCCAGTGTCTGACAGCCATCCTCTGGGTTCTCCTCATTGTCCTCAGGAATGAAGGGGCACCAGATGAGTCTGCGGTTGGAGTTCAGTGGTGTGTCTTCGGGTCGCTGGATGTGAACAATCACTTCATCTCTAAGACACACAGTTAAGGGGCAACAGGACAGTAACGGGACTGTTCTAGATACACACACACTCTTCTGATACTGTGTTATTACTGCTGTACACTGGCTATAATCTGTGGGTTGACAGCTGTAGGCTTGACCTCTATATCTTCTATGAAAGGCATTAAAGGCAAAGTCAAAGGGTTTCATCTACTGCATCCAGTTTATCTAATCTATGCTGCAGATGGTCAAAAATAACTTCTGCTGTTAGAGAAAGATACTGTATTTTGCTATTTTGGCTGGTGAGCTGCCAGATGAACATGTTGCCGGCTTCATCCACGCAGCCCAGCAGGTTGGAGTCAAGGTGGGCGAAGGCCAGGTCTGTGACAGCCCCGGTGAAACCCTTCAGCAGCGTGCGCTCTGTCGAGGCCAACTGCAGGACGCGGATCATATAGTGATTATTGGCACCTAGGAACAGACAAGTGAAGCTCAAGTCAAAATCACCTCGCTGGATGCAAAATAACACAAGCCAGTGTCAGATACTAAATATGACTCGGTTGATCAATTACATTTGATTCAAGTTGGAAAATTATATTTTCCACAAAATCATAGATATTTTATAAACACTTCATTCTATTTTATTAATAACAACAACAATAATAATAATAATGATCAATATTACTGATATTAATTCATATTGTCTGGGATAGTACAAAATGGTTTGAAAAATGAAACTGTTTCACTAACTAAACAATGTATGTAACAAATACACTGATCTGCCAGAACATTAAATCCACTGCCAGCTGAAGTGAATATCTGAAATAATTGTAGTCAAACTTTACTAATTCTGGGATATGCAACTGGGTCATTATATACGACCCTTGACTTGGGAATGGCGGAGGATACGCGAGTTATAAAAGGAAAGGGATCTCAATTTAAACCTGAAATGACTAAAATACATCTGTGACCAGATCTATGAATAAATATATGACTGGGTTTGGACAGTACTTGCTTTTTAGGCAAAACAATGAATGATGCAATCTGTAGCTGCTATTGCATCATACATGATATGAATTGCATCATGTTATTCTCAAAGGTCATGGATGATGCAATCATAAAGCTTACGTCACTCTGATGAACAAATTGCCCTCTATCAGCTCTAAAAATCATACACTGTCGCTCTCTTATTGGTCAGTGTTTGATTTTGCAAAAGGACACATTCCTGTTTAGCCAAAAAGTGAGTAGAGATGCCTTGTACTTGTTTGAACAGTGCAGATAACTTCTGCTATGTTTGTGGTGAAGTGACTCTTGCATCGCAAAAGTGCGGTATAACCACTATGATTTAGAAAGCCTATCACCTTTATTTTACATCAAGAAAGATTGGCCACTCCGACAGTCATTGGAGTCTGGGAGGAAAAAGTGTTCAGTATCCACCACTTGTTGAATCAACGAAGATTTTGTTCCCACCCTTACACATCAAGCTGGGTCTGATGAAGAATTTTGTCAAGGCCATGGACAAAACACAAGCACAAAGTACCAAACAACTGCCTCCATGGAAAATTCCCAAGGTTAAGTGAAGCTAATATAAAAGGAACGTGTTTTTGTTGGTCCTCGGATTCGTGAACAACTTTGAGTTGTTCATTTGACCATGCACTGGTGGCAAGGACAAGATGGCATGGAAAGCCTTCGAGTTAGTTGCAATACATTCTCTCACAATCAACAACACCAGGCAGTTAGTGGAAAACCTCCTCAAAGCATGCAAAAGCCTTGGTTGCAACATGTCACTAAAAATAAATTTTCTGCACGCTCATCTAGATTTTTTCCACCGAACAGCTGAGCAGTGTGCGACGAGCACGGTGAGTGATTCCACCAGGACATTGCAACAACGGAGAAACGCTATCAGGGCATATGGAGCCCATCAATACTTGCAGACTATTGCTGGACAGTGATGAGAGATGCGCCATTTAATGAACACAAGAGACAAGCCAAGAAGCACCACGTAGACACTGAACAAGACTAAACTATATACATAATAGGTTTTTTGCTTTTTGTTTCATAATAAAGTTGATTTATAACACCCTTTTGCTGATTTTTAAAGTGTTACATAAACAGGACAGGTGACAGGTACTATACACATAGACTTAAAATGTAAAATCTTATCTTGGAAACAGCAGCCAATCTGTTGTTTTAATGGTCATATTTGAATTCAGCACATCAAAATACATAATAAATAGCACATTTTTATCTCTGAAGCAGATGACTTCTAAACAGGGACGTGCAGAAAGAGAGGGGCTCGAACCACTGCCCTTTTTCCAAGTTATTTAAAACTGCCCCTCGCAACATTAATTAATAAAACAATTATATTACGTAAAAAGCATCTGAATTCAAATTAACACGACCGTGTGCACAAAACTGTAGCAAATTAGTCACAAGAAAGTAAAGAAAATTCCTATTTATTTGTCTGACTCGAGTCTGCAGTCAGATAGTCTCGATGTCATGACACAATCGTGAAGGTATGCGGAGTAGGGATGGCCGATACCTTATCGTTTGAGATATATCGGTAGAAATTCTCCCCACGATAAGAATTAGTCTTCCTGCGATAATAACGATAAAGCCTAGTTGAAGACGCATTTCTGTGTGTGACTGTGTGCGACCCAGTCGCAGCTTACATGCAGAGTGAAAACAAGTACGGTGGAAGGCAGTCGTGAAGCTGAGGAGGAGTTTATTGCTAAACGAGGCGCTACCTCTACAACCTGGAACTGGTTTAGTTACAGAAAATCAGTTTTACTTTTAGATTAATGTTTGTGTTTCTGAGGCTCTCAAGATCACAACTTTCACTTGTAGCCAGAAACAGTGGTGAATGGTACTATATTTATATCATCACTGATATCGTTATCGCAATAAATACCAGAAAATATTGTGATCTAGTTTTTTAAGTCCATATCGTTCATCCCTAATGCTGAGACCACTAACTCTTCTGCTATCTTTTTCCTAATATTAAGCAGCATTTTATATGCTTATCGCCAGTAGTTTTCAAACTGACTGAGAGGGAATGTGTTGGTAAGTACTAGCAACTCAACCTTGTTATATTATATACGTTATATAGACAGTAAAGGCACGATGCAGAAGAGTGCAGAAAATTAAAAGTGAAGGAGGCAGAGAAGGGGACAGCTTCCTTATCAACATGGGTGAAAAAAGGTGAGCTAATATGAGAAAGATAGTTGCAAAAAAGGCATCATGTGTTCACAAATAATGATAGTTGGTGTTGCTGGTGTTCTGCTCGACCATACACCGATCACCTTTGCCCCGCCTCTGATGTCGTTTTGCTTTTTTATATAAATCATTTAGTTCAGTTGGAGACCGCTCAACAGACGCTACAAACTGAAAGCGTCTGCTCCATTCAGCAGGAGATGCAGAGTCGCAGCGCAGAATAATTATGAACCCACTTTTCAGGATCACGAATATAGTTATACTACATTCAGATAGTAACTTGCCTCTTGTTAACTAACGTGGTAAATTTAGTCCTGTAGCCTAAGTGATGTGAAAAACTTGTGATACAAGATCATTAAAATCCCAATTTATCTTTTTAAAATGAAATTTAGAAGACAAAAATGACAAGCTTTGAGACTAAAAAGCCAGTTCAGCAAGCAGTGCTGCAGTTTTAGGGAAATAAGAGTGCTGCTGTCAAATGTAGACTTAATTGTGAAATTAATAGTTTTACTGACTTTACAGTAAGTGACATACAGTGGGTGTGTCACTACATTTGTGGATGGTAATAGTGTATTTTTTTTATTATTTCATAATGTTTACATTTTCTTTTAAAGATTCTTTGGATTCATCTCTCCACTAAAAGTTGCCGTTTTGTTATAATTATTTCTACAAATGTAAAGATAAAATACCATTAGGTTATGTTAGTAGTGTCATTCTCGTTCATTATCGTGACCACAAACAGTCTGTTTACAATATCTACCAGAGTGATAAGAATACGTAGTTAAATTAAAGTTAGTAAAGTAGTTAAAGTAGTAAAATAGGCAGGGTCTATGGTGGTTATGGCCCTGACTCAAAAGTACAAGCTGAAACCGTGCCGGACGTTACCCCACACAGACACCGTAACATTACGTGACACGAGTGATCGCCCGAACTCTACGTTGTTTTTTTTAACCAATATTAACAATTAAACATGTATTCTATTATACAAGTATTTTTGTGAAGCAAATTTCTACGACTTTTCCAAAACGTTCTGGGTTTATTTATTTTTCCAAAACTTCTCCAGGCCTGAAAAATGCCCATGACTTTTCCAGGTTTTTCATGACCGTACAAACCTTGTACGTAGCAGGTGAACATCCAGTTCTCCGAGTTGATGTTTTGGAAGCAGGAAAAATGGGGGGATGGGGGTTGGGTTTTGCCCACACAATGCTATGCATGTGGTTGATATATATGCATATGTTATGGTGAATGGTGTATGTGGTATTAATGCCAAGAAAAGTTGGATACAAAAGTACCTATAAAGTACCACAGAGTTAGAAATGTTTCAATTGTGCGAGCAAAAGTGCAAAACAAGGTGTGTGAGACAGGTTGTAATTTTATGATAACGTTATACATGATGCAGGCCATTTTACCACCATGGCAAAGTACTTTATTACAGTACTTTATTGTAGTTCCATACGCAGTTTTTGTGTAAATGCACGGCTTTGTCATTAACTGACAAAGCTTTATCAAGCTGATTCTTTACCTAAAGCAGACTGAGGATTCAAGCAGCTTTACATTTTATACTGATTGCATGGCATCTTATGTCCCCATTTTGGACAAGCACTTGCGAGATTTATTCTGACTTTTTTCTCTTACACTGTGTTTCATCTAGTAGCACTGCGTGCTTACCAGTTCATTGTGCCATGTTGACTTACTGAAGAATATGTGGGTAGTGTAAAGAGGTCCTGGTGAGTTTCTAAATAAAGCCTATACTATCAGGAGTATGTTTGTAAGGGTTTGTAGAGCTGAGTAGACTCTCAAACCTTTGATCCAACTTCTTGCTGAGCGGCTCAGTTGGTTTAGGTGTGTGTGCAGACCGTTCCACTGCACACAGCGCTGCGGTATGTTTGTGGTGGCTGAAAATCACGTTACTTGGATTATTTGAAGGCAAAGTGTCTCGCTTTTAACAGGCGGTGTGTAAAACCTGCCAACCCATCAATCGTTATTGTTCTGCAGTGTCACTAGCTTAACAAATACGGCACCAGCGTCCACGGCAACAACAGTCTACTTCCCTGCAATCCATACTTCAATGAACAAAAATAAAAGGAGTATAATTTCTCTCGAGGGTGCACTTGGGGTGAAACCACCTTTTGCTTTCGACATCATCTCTGTGGAACAAGTTATCACTGTTACTGTCGAAAGAAAATCCTTGTATAAAACATATGCTTTTACTTCAGCCTCAGCCTTTAACCACAAAGGGTTGATTTGAAAATAATCTAAACTCAGGTCACGTACGTTTCAATCTACAGTTTAAGCGCCAAATAAATAATCAACTCAAAAATAATCAAAACACACTTACCTCTAATGGCATATGCCAAGTATGCATTAGACACTGCTATTAGGTTGCCATAGTAATACTTGTGCTCCCAGTCATATTTTGCCACTGGCTGGATTTTAACCTGTAAAAGAAGCACGTCTGTATAAACACGCTACTATATATATAAAATCTAATGCATAATCTAATGTAACATGTAACAACAAGACTAACATACCTTGTTACTCCCACGAGCTTTACTGTCAATACTAGAGTCTCGACTGGCGACAATTACCACGTTGTTAGCAGTTATGGGAATACATGTAGAGTCATCGTCACCAGTCAGGGAACTACAGACCAACACATTCAAAATGAACAGACATCAATGCAGGTGGTCACACACACACACACACACATCACTGACTCCCTAGGACAACATGCAACACGCAGCTCCACAGCGGAATCACAATTTTGTTCAAAATTAAGTAACTGTAAATAAGACTCTCAAAATAATCCCTTGAATATTCACATATTTAATCGGTTTGCTGATCGCTGGACACAGTGCCGCAGACATAAGCGTCTCACTCGGCTTAGCCAGGCAACTAACATAATGGCAAAGATGCCTTTCGTCTTCAAGATGAAGACTGAAAAAATTTGAGACAAATTCCCCCAAATAAAAGTTCCAAGCTGAAGTCTGATAACTTCGAAATCAGTATGCTAATAGGAGGAAGAAGAAGAAAAAAAAATCACAAATCAGGCCTTACTTTAACCCTCTTAGCCCTTAGTTCCCACAGTATTATGTCCCACAACCCTATATTCCCCATAGAAACAGCATGCCAATCCTGAGTTCCCAGGCCAAAACTGGCCCCAAAATCAACATTTTAATTTTAACATTTTTTAGGCCTTGAAACAACTTATAATGTATTTGTGTAATATTACTTTGAAAATGAAGCAGTTCAGTGTTTTTACTCCACTTAGAGCACAATTCTTAACTAGAGAAATTACGAAAAATGCTCGCTAAAATCCTTATACTCATTTAGAAGGACCGTACGAGCATCAGCGTGGTCAATGCCTTTGAATAAATGCATTTTAGCGCCAAAAGTCAACTTTCTGGTGACAATCAGACCAGCAGGTACTGTTTTCACGAACGCACAGAAATTGGTCGCATTCCCGACAACGGAAAAGTTTTTGATTCCTTGTGGGGGGGGTTCTTCTTTTCAACAGAAGGATTTTTCCTGGCGAAGTGTCTAGCCTTCTCACTATCAGTTTCGGTTTCAACATCGCCTGAACTTTCACTGCCTCACTATCTAGAATCCTTGCTCTCGCCTGTGTAACTGTGTATGTTTTCTTTTTTTCCCCCCAATGTTTTAGATGTACCTGTGTTCACTGTAGGTGTAACTTTAGCTGGAACACGATTAGCTTTTCGCTTTGCCATTTTTAGTTTCAACAACATTCACGCTTGGATCAGCTTCATCGTAATGACGTAGTGATGTCGTCAACCTTTTGGGTCAAAAAATAATAATTAAATAAGTAAGGAATCATAGCAGAGTAATGCCGGTATACCAGCCTTACGGGGATAACGTTTACACTGTACAACAGCTATCTCGGCCTTATGGGAATAGGTCAAAGACGGGCAAACCGGTTTTTCGGCCTTACGGGGTCAGTGGGTTAAATCATCATTTACCTGGTAGAGATGGGAGATTTAGCGTTGTAGATGTGAATTCTGAGGAAATTCAACATTAGAGTTTTCCAGAGTAAAGACAACCGATGTATTTATCTTGAAGTATAAAGTGTTAGAAAACTGCTGCATAAAAAGCTGCGGGGTTGTGGTGAACCAGCATTCTGGTCAACCTATGGCGGTTTTTATTTCATTTTCATTGTTTTCCACAGTAAAGGTTCGCTTCTTGGCATGAGGCTCATTATTTACTGGCAAGCAAGCGCTATTTCAGAAAGCATTCTGCTATGGTTGCTTAACCTGTGATTACGTCACGGTGTCCAGTGGCCAGCGAAACAGATAGAGTCCGACAAAGTCCACAGCCATGTGAGCTGGTGTTGTTGCTCTTTAAAGTAAATCAGAACGTGTTGAACTACAAATGAGAATGAAAGGCGTGCTAGAAGGAATGCTTACATTGTCTGAGTTTCTGCCATGCTCATGTTGTCAGAGCTGTGAGTTGTTGGTTCCATCATAGCGCTTCGAACTCCTGCACCAATCAGGTCGTTTCCCAGCAGGCCGTTTAGCTCTCCATTACACGAGGTCTTCCGCTGGCTCTCACTAGCAGTGCTGTCTATAATTAAGACAGAGGGAAAAAAAGAGCAACTCTTATACATGTCAGTTTATACCGGTCATCTGACAGCTAAAAATTTCCAAAATAGCACATAAACAAGTGAACTGCAGTCTTCCACAGGCAAGTACAGTAATAATTCGCCGGACAGGTAGTGAAAAGATATCTTTAGATGTCTGTACATGTTAAATGCACCTGAATACTGGAAGTAGCACTACTAGGTGTGTTTTTTGCTGGTCTAAGTAAGTCAAAGCTTTTTTTTTTTTAAATCGTTGCGTAACTACACATTTACACTTTAAAGCAGAGCACTATACATAGTCTTCCCTTAAACTCCAGTAATAAAAATAAATGTTTGTCATTTCTCCTTATTTAGTTTTAGTCCATTCGTAGACCTGCCGCTTTATCTACAATTAAAGCCGGGTGCACACTGTGCGATTTTTAATAGTCCTTTGAGACTGTAGCTGGTCAGACTGTATGAACATGATCCCCGCTGTAAGCCATATCACACTGTAGGATCTCAGTCGTCATTAATGTTGGACTGTACGACGGTCAAGACGTGAAAAACGTACGCACGCAAGAAAGACTGGTACGGAGGAGAAGCCACACTACAGGACTGTGCTTCAAATCTTCTGACACTGCCAGAATTTAATTGGAGGACAAATTCGATAGTAACAGTGCTTTATCGGCTGTCGGAGAACGTGTCAAACTAGCCATCAAAGACTGCAGAATTTGGCCTAGGATTAATAGGATTCTCAAAATTTCTCTCAGACAACCAAATCAAGGTTATTGGTGTGAACCCGGCTTTAGCAACTTTGAAGAAGGCGTAAGCTCCGCCCACATGACAATGGCATCATGCCCTATATCTTTCATAATGTTGTCAGTTTCTGTAACATTACTATATAAATGTCAATCTCCTTTATAAACCTTATAACCTGCACTTACTAAAGTGGAAACATTACACAACATTAAAAATTTTTGTCTAAAAATCTGGGTTGGCTTTTTCCTACATTAAATAGAAATGACTATTTTGAAACAGTACAGAATAATTTCACAGGATGGGGATAGTTGGATACATGTTAGATTTTATACTATAAACTGCATGTTTTTCTGTTGACTAAACAATAAAGAACTTGTGTTTCATAAACTCATTTTAGTCCTCATTTTCTGCTAAATGAATAAATGGAAATGTCAACTTTTGTGTAGACTTTCTCCTGTAAATATTTTTATCCTAACAGATTTAATGCTCTGTTACGTCATCAAATTTATGCATATTTTATTAGACGAAGCCTCATTTGCAGGAATAAATGTAGGTTTATTTGATATATTTCGGTTATTACAGAGCTGTCAGGTGACACAGATTAACTCTTAACGCTGACACATTTTTACTGGCCATGAGCAGCTCGTACATCATCTTATATATTGTTTTATATAAGTATCGTGTTAATCATAAGGCAAACACATAGCTACATTACTATATAATGTTTATATTCATACGCATTCATGACTTGGCTCATATAAACACACCAGCGAAGTCAAAGCTATGTGGCTAGTTGAGTAATTAGCATGGTGTGCTAGTAGGCTAACAGCCGACGTCAGTTTGCTGTCCTTCTCTCATTCTAGCATGAACACCGAACAGAGTATAACATGTTGGGTAAAAACTTATATATATATATAAGTTAATTATTCTCTTCGTTGAACAGTAAGTCATTATGTAATAGAAGTTCAGATAAAAGCACGTACAAGGCTGCGCACTGCTGCGGCCTAGCGCGCTAATGCTAACTGCAGCGCCAGCTAAGCAGCTACACCTGCGCTGTTCCCGGTAACTTACCGGTTGAGTTAGTTGGTCGGTCCAGTTTTAACATGTCTCTGAGGTGCTGAGTCGCGCCTTCTATGTCTATACTGGAACTGGAAGCCATAAGGTCTGAAAGCGGCTGAAACGTTGCAGTATGACAAATTACCGCTTGTTTTTTGTCTTGTGCTCGTCGCTACGAAAATCTTACAACTGTGTTGACTTCCGCTGGTGCGCCGCTTTTTTTCCTTCCCACCACCAACAACCGGTTGTTTTTTTTTTAGTTCCTGCCGTCAAATCCACGTCCTTACATTTAAACTGTCTGTCCTTGTATACCGTATAAAACATTCTACGGTATTTCTTGCTTTCTGTTCATATCGAGAACTACTAAGCAATCTTAATCTCAGACCATATTTAAGAAGCACCATTTAAACGAAACAGCGCGATATAGTTTTAAAAACAACAGTCTCGTCATACATCGATTTGATCTCCTTTATTTCCATACAACTTACAAGTCATAAATTGACATCGTCTTTAATATAATACACGCAATGTGTTGCTTTTGTTTTCAAAGTTAGCACCCGAATTTCGTTGTCCTTCATCTACTACCACTTACTGGAAAGGAGAATCTCCATGAAGCAGAGCACGCATGCGGAATTGAACAAAACATCATTTCTTTTTTGCATGAGACTAGAGAGAAATGCTGCGAACATGACTTGAGGCCAATCACATGGCAGCGTCTATCTGAAGTTTCAGTAACAATTCTTTAAATACTTCAGTGCTTAAGCAAGCGACACAAGCCAACAGTGAAGTGAAGGGAGTTTCCAACATCTGTACAGTCAGTTGAAAGTCATATTCATGCCAATAGGATTAGCTTCTTCCACATAATCCTCCTGTAAACATAGTGATTTTCCCTCAAGCCTCTCTTCACTATCAAAGCAGACTTTAACTTAGTCTTCATTAGTATTATTCGACTAGAAGGACTAAGGGTTGGTGTACGTACATGATGGGGAAAGGAGTAGTAAGATGGAAGCACAGTGATATTTCAGCCTGCATGGTATTAGTACTTATTTAAGCACAAACCATTTCCACATAACTTTATTTTAAAAAGCTTGCAACAATAGAAGAATGGCTGTCTTCTACCTTCAGAGGAATTTTTTCTAGGCAAACGTGATGGAACTCTTCAAATAACTATTTCGCATGGCCAAGGACCATAAAAGCTCCACAAAGTTATCTTCCTCTTTAATCTTTTATCATTATTGAACAAAAGAAGTTGGATATAATTACAGATTCAACGTTCGCAGTACTGATTTTATACCTGTAATAAAATAGCCGAGTCTTTACTACATTAGAAAAACAAAATGTATAATATTAAAGGATCGACTGATTAATAGGCTAGCTAGGCAAACAATTCTTGAGAATGATTTACCAAATTCTTCAATACTTTTTCCTTCCTGAAAGAATGCTATTGCCAAAACAATTTCCAGTAGTATTCAGAAATTGGTTAGACATTAAAAAAATAAATAAATAAAATAAAAAACCACACACAACAAAAAAACAGATATAAAACCAGACAGTAGGAGGAACAAGATGATGCCATGGTTAAGAAAAAGTCAAATGTTTTATTGTGTCTTGTGGCTTGGTAATTATTGTGACAGAGAGCAGTGAGCAGAAGGTGAGAAGCACACTGGTCTTAAGGGGTGGGGGATCGGGGGGGGGGTTACTTTAATGTTTCTTTGGATAGCTAGAGCAACCTGACATCACAATGAATGGAGGCTCCAATGTTCAAGAGGGAAAAGGAAGAAGAAAAAAGTGCCAAGAAGCAAACTCTAAAAGCAAGCAGATAAAGAAAGGCAGGTAAGACAGTTATTAATTCATAGTCACACTCAAGAACTAAAATGTAAATAGTAGTAACTGGCAGAAGTTATGTTAATATGTCTGTTTTTTTTCCCAGGTCAGTGTCCTCTGATATTCGAGCTTGCCATCATCATGCACATCAGCAGAGGGGAAAGGGGTCGCTTTGATGGATCTGTGGGCTTTCAGCAAAGAAACACTTCTCATGTCTGGAGCAGAGGCACTACAGTGTGCCGGTGTGTTATCTGTGATTTGACTTCTTGGAATCCGGTGCTGAATCTCAAAAGATGGATTAAGGGCAGACTGAGGTTCAGGCATCACTGGGGGTGATGTGCCCCGTTCTCCACTTTCCCCCATTTCCCCCGCCAACCGTGGTGCTTTTTAGCCAAAGTTGTGGATCGCTAGGCGGAACATGTCGTTGGTGCACACCCACGCATCATTAATGTTCTTCAGGATGAAGCTCTGATGGAACCCCATGATGGGATCATCATCTGCCTACAAAAGACACAAAGAACAACAGGATTAGTTACGGTATAAGGGAACAGACTACTGAATTTGTTTCAAACTCAACAATCTAGATTAGGCCACATTAGTGTCTAGATCTATTTTCAAGTCTGTGCATCAAAACATCACAGAAGACTGCATTCTCTAACCATCAGCACTGTTCATATACACTTACAGTTTGCAGATCATATATCAGGCAAAAAGCATAGCAGAGATATATGGCAAAAAAAGGCAGACATCATAATACTCAACACACAACGCTTAAATATATAATCTACTCAAATACACGCTCACCAACAACTTTATTAGGAACACCCGTATACCTGCTTATTCATGCAATTACCCTATCAACCAATCATGCAGCAGCAGTGCAATAGATAGTCATGTAAATACAGGTCAAGAGCTTCAGTTAGTGTTCACGTCAAACATCAGAACAGGGAAAAATGCGATCTCAGTGACACTGTGGCATGGTTTGAATATTTCAGAAACTGCTCATCTCCTGAAAATTTCACACACACCAGTCCCTAAAGTTTAAATCTAGGTCAGTCATGATTACTACTTTTTTTGGATGATATTACTGTCACAGAAATAATTGCGATAAACGATATCATTGTCATCTTAAGACCATTTTTATTCTACTGATATAATAATATAATAGAATAATAATGGAAGTACACCCTTTCAAAGAGCAATGATCTTTGAATTCTTAAGAAAATCCAGACATTGGACTGTATAAAAAAAATTAAAAATATATATATTTTTGCCTTCTGATGAAAATATCCATTAAATTTATTCAATATTTTATGTCACATTTACTAATTTTATTAAATTTTACACTGACTAAAATGGCACTGAATATCAGTCAACAACGTTTTAGTTGACAGGAAAATGTAAGAAATTAAACCAAATATTCACACATTTTATAAATGAACTTAAACACGTACGAACAAAAGCATGTGAAAAGCTGATCCCCTGAAATAACTACAATGAGTACACTGGTGTAATACAATATTGTGAATTCTTTATGCTTTAGTCAGCCATTGTCCGTGTTCTAGTGCGTTGTTACAGAAAGAGCGTATTCTACCTAGAGCCTTACTTAAGTTCACGTTCACTTGTGCATTGGCGTCATCTTGTGCTACGTTTATGCTGTGTAAATGTCCGAGTAACCTCATATGTGTTGAGGATGCGTTCAGGTGAGTTAATTAACCTGCTAGTAAAGCCCTTCAGTTTATCGCTGTTCATCTTCAGCTCATGCAGCTTAAATGGCTCAATCCCCGACATTATTGACTACGACTGGATTATTTGAAACACTAGATCTACTCTTTCTAGATTTTCTTCTTCAAAAAACATTGTTAGTGCATTGTTAATATATTGCGTGTCATTTTCCATCCAAAAGTATGTTTTAATTAAATCCGTGCTAGTTTTTGTATTCGAATATTCAAAGTTCTAATTGCAATTTGACAGCCCAGAGTAGACCAGAAGACAGAAGCAGCACAAACAGCTAAAACGCTGGTGATGTTCATTCTTACATAAACACAATGGGTAATATCGAGGTCAGCAAAAGTTATGGAGGCCGTGCCCATATTTCGTATGATAAATCCATAACATAACTATCATGACAGACTGTGTGCATGTATGCATATGTGTGTGTGTATACATACTGTGTATAGATCTTTATGCGCTACATTGACATTAAGTCAGTGAACAAGTTACCAACAAAAGTCACATCTGGCCCTACTTTGCAGCTGAGATAGGCACTAATTAAAGGTACATCAGGATTGAATGTCTGAGAAGTGGGCAGTTTTTACTCTCATGTGGCCATTAGCAAGCAACCTACGAGACTCACAGGACAAACGAGAGAGAACAGGCTTAGAGACAACCCTTAATACAACTCCTTTAAACGTTTTTAAACTATGGACACAAAGCAGGTTCTCCGGGTTTGCAAATTAAACCAATTTCACATCACAAGAGTCACTGAACGCGCCACATCCTAACCGCTTCACAGCGCATTTAATTTTATACCTGCCTCTCGGTTTCAGTAACTGGTTTAGTGGTTTATCCAATAGTCTAGAGCATGCAAATCCACGTTATAGACAGATATAATATAAATATATATTAAACATGCATTACCACTATGAGGACAAAGCTATTAGCGGGCATGAGCAGACAAATCAAGTAGTCATTATGTAAACACCTAAATGGTTAGGAGAACTCTTGAAATTAGGCAAATAGATTTTCTTCTGCTTTGTTTCATGAAAGAGGGTCTCTGGCTATAAGACTGTATCTCAATTAATAAAATTATACTTCAAGTTTCTACATATTTATGTACTCCAAGAAAAGAAAAACATGCATACATACACACACACACACAGTCATCCCTTTTCTGTGAGAAAATATAGAATGTAGAATTATTTGTGAAAATCACAACCGTAAATGACCAAAACTTTCTCTTTATCTGTTCCATAGAATAGATAAAGAATTGAGCAGGATTGAACAGCAGCAAAACATACTGTAAGACGCGAGGGGATGCTGAACACTAGCTTGTACTTTAAAGTATATTTTAAAATGTAGAAACATTTAATTTCATTATTTTTGAAGCCGTCTTCGCACTACAGCATTTCTTTGCATGTGCCTAAAACGTTTGTGCAGTACTTTGTAATTTTGAAGTTTTCAGTTGTTGCAAAAATTGTGATTTTTGTGACTGTTTATAAGATTAAATAGGTGTGACACTGGCCAGAGAGCTGCATGAGCCACTCTGCAAGCTTGTTCTTAAAAAAGAAGGGAGAAAGAAGAAAAAAAAAAGAAGAGGACCATTTACACCAGTAGCTGCTTACTAACATTTCCTAATTGAGAACAAGGCCACATATGTGATATGTAGGGGGTGGAAGGATTTTGAGTGAAAGGATATATTCATGTTCTATCGAAAATAAACACTTTAAAATTATTTAGCGATTTTGTATTTATTGACTTTTGGATTAGACTATAATCTAATCCAAGTACTTTTTAAGCACCACTAGATAAAATATTATTTCAATGCTATTTCAAGGCTTTCCAGTACTTGCATTTCAAAAAACCAAATTCATGTACTTCATGTAACAAGCACCTTGTCTAAACCATGATAAGAAGAAGAAGAACGCAAAAATACATTAGCTTGCCTCCAAGATCAGGAAACAATTTGTGGAATTTCTGAACCAGCGAGCCGAAATAAGCATGTACAGTGTCTCAGATGCATTCACCATCATAGGCACACAACGATGGAAAAATGTCCCACAATCCTTTTTCCACTCGGGATCTCCACCATTTCAATTTATTGATGAAAGCTGCAATCTTATCCGTATAGGTCAGGATGGATGATGAGGGACCTTGCATGCTTTCATTCAGGACATATATGAGTGAATATGTCTAACAGATAAGCAAGCTTCGCACACCATGCAGCGTGTACAGCAAGAGGAGAATCAACATTTGCTAAAAATGGTAAAACCTCTTCTCACAGCTCAAGCAGACGAGTCAACACTTGACCCGTGTCAGCCACCTGACCTCGGAGTGTAGAAGCAGGTGCTGATGTTCGGAGCCCATTTCCGTGCATAGCGATGTGAAAAGTCGGGAGGAGAGTGCCTCAGCCTTGATGGCTGTCTGCAACACGTCGTCTGTCTGTCTGCAACTCCGGGTGCAGTTTCCGAGTGCAGTTCGCCTCACACCACCAGGGTTGGGGGTTTAATTCCTGCGCTGTATGTGTGGAGTTTGCATGTTCTCCCCATGCTGCAGGGGTTTCCTCGTGGTACACCGGTTACCTCCCCCAGTACAAAGACACGCATGGGAGGCAGTTGTGTCCAAAGTGTCCGTAGCGTATGAATGGGTGTGTGAATGTGTGAGTGATCGTGCCCTGCGATGGATTGGCACTCTGTCCAGGATGTATCCTGTCTCGTGCAAGATGCTCCCTGGGATTTTCTCAATAGCTACATATTCCTGCTAGCCTTCTTGCCAGAGCTCCACTGAAAACTGTATTTTAACCTCAAAGTTAAAATCTGGATAAGCAATAGATATATATTAAGATAATAAGTGATGCATTGAGTTTCCTCCGGATAATCTGGTTTCCTCCCCCGGTCCAAAGACATGCACGGTAGGCTGATTGGCGTGTCCATAGTGTATGAATGGGTGTGTGAATGTGTATGCGATTGTGCCCTGAGATGGACTGGCACCCTGTCCAGGATGTACCCCACCTTGTGCCCCATGCCTCCTGGGACAGGCTCCAGGTTCCCCACAACCCTGAAGGATAAATGGTATAGAAAAAGGATGGATATCAAAAGACATTTCTTGAATACGCCATTGCACCGTGTTACCAGAAAGTGGAACTTTAGCCAACTTTCCTGCAGCTTCTCCACCCAACATTTCCTCAACAATGTCTATGCAGGCTAACAGCAGAAGCTCCTCGCCCATCGTGTGTGGCCTTTTGGATTTCGCCATTTGATATGCAGCTAAAAATGAGGCTCGCAGTGCTTTCTCTGGTATACTGACTGTACCTTTGATCAGTTTTTGCTGACAAAGATACTCTTCTTTTTAAAGGAGAAAATACGACCACCCTTTGTTGGCATAAGCAGGATGTTCTGTTGTGAGGTGCTGTTTAAGTTTTGATGGTTTCATGCTAGCACTGGCTCACTTTTCTAAGCTTAAAAGACACTGAGGGGTTCTCTCACCGTCTGGAACTCTGCAGGCAATAAAACAAGGTCAAGGTAAGACTGGTCATATTTTCTACATGGCTCCTTTATAGATTTTGTTGCTTGATCCTGATATGAACAGTGGACAGAGGTCTGGGATGATTTAAGGTTTAAAATCTTTTCCTAGCCAACATATCCTGACCGATTCCACTCTTGGGATCATTGAATGCTAGCATGTATTAATGAAGCAGACGTGACCTACCGTTCAGGTCAAGTGAGTCAGACGGCTGTTTCAGTGAGTCACTCAGTGAATGATGAGTCAGTTTGTATTTTCCTAAGTGTTTTGTTAAAAAGAATCATCTCTTAAAAGTCATGAATCAAACTGCCGTGATGTAATTTTATCCAAGTGACTTTGTGCAACCCACGGTTCTCCACTTTGACCCACAAGTTCCAGCATACGCATTAAGCAGCCAGTGCGCAGAAAAACGTTTCATATTTAGTTCAAAATTCAAAACTATTCATGCACCAACATCTATAGCTCACATGAACCACCAACAATCAACTTCGAGACTGCCGTCATTACCATGGGCGTGCATTCTGCCCAATTTTATTCTTCAACTATCAATAAGAGGTAAATTAACTGATAACTGCTGGAAAAGAAAAACAAGCATCATTAACTTTCCTTTTGTCAGCCCAAATATTAAATGCATGTGAAAAGCTACTGAATGACAGTAAATTGTTTAAACATGTAGCGCTAATACAGGTTAAAACAGCAGCGCACACTGGCATCAGTAAAATTAACGGACAGGAAAAATCTCAATGGATTGAAGACCCCGTAATCCCTGTAGTACTGCATGTTTATATTAATCTGTCACTACAGATATCTGCACCTTATAGACGATTTACTAAACGAATGAATGAAATGGACATGAATGCTCTATGAGAGAGTAGGGGCAGGTATTAAAAGAAATAAGAAATCCTGCTTCACACCTCTTGAACTTGCACATCACAGCAGTGCGAAAGACACTGGCTTTTCTATTTCAAAATTTTTCAGGGACAAAAAAATAAAAATCATTAACGTTATGAGTAATTAATAACTGATTAAGTCATTTCAGTACTTCAGCTCCTTAGACAGTTAACTGGGTATTCAAACACCTGTGTATGCACATGCCTAGTCATTACATTTCACTAGATATTCTAATCCTGAAGAACATAATTTGTGGGCATTTTCAGAACTTGACAGTTCTGTTAACTCTCTCTGCTCCCGAGTCAAACAAGTGACTCTGCTCCTGAGTCAACCGTGACTTGGGAGCAGCTGAGAAAGAATATTTGAAAATAACAAACCCTCAGGACTAACAGACCAATAAAATATCAAAAACATTTTGGCTAACTAAAATGAGTCTAGGCTAGTTTGGTGTTGATAGCTAAAGGGGAGGCACAACTAAGATATCGTATGGATTTAATATAAAAAAAAAAATTAAAAAAAAAGAGTTTTTTTTAACTAACTAAATAAATAAAGAATTGGCAGAATTGAGAGCCCTCAGCCAATAGGACACGAGCATTTCCACATATTTTCCGGAAGATATACTGAAGATATAAAATTACAGCACAGCCGTCTTCTTCTACTGATGTTTGGTTACGTAGTGATGAACCTCTTCAAGTGGAGAATTACTCGGGTTAAAAATAAATAAATCTTCGCGGGTACAGGCCCCAAATACCCAGGCCAGGTTACACCCCTGGGTGACTAATCAAAATGTGACCAATTGTGTGTAATAAGGTTTACTTATTTAGACTGAAAGTGCCTTGTTATTCAGACAGAACATGTGTAAAACAGCAGTGGACAGGGTGTTAAATGGACAGAAATGCACTTCACTTGATTAATGCCATTTTGTCTTCTTGCTTCCTACATACATTATACTATGCTAATTTGGTAAATCCCTGAAGACCTATAAAAAATATGCTTTTTAAAAATTTCCTGAACATATAAAATATCATTTTCATGTATAATGTAGGTTTTTTTTTTTAACCACTTTTATAGATCTTGAAGAATGTTTGCTTGGTTATTTAAATTTTTCAGTCACCTTCCTAGTCTTTTCCACTTCCACAGAAAAAGGTTATGGTTGTTATTAAACTGGTGTCATGCATTAAAAGGAACCCAGATTATGAAGACTTGTAGGCCTTAACACTAAGTAATTGCCCTTTCCTACTAAAGTACGTTTTATTACTTTAAAAATCCTTAATATTTAATACATATTTTAACCTATGGAGGCCGCCATTACATGACCTGAGCAATGCACTCCGAGTCGATGACGTAAAATGGTTGCACTTGAGCACTCAGAAGAATTAGCTACTAGCCCCCGCAGCAGGAGAAAAATGTCACACTGTGCTGTAGTTTTCTAGTTCTTGTGTGCTGTGATAGAGGATATCTGTAAATATAATCAAACCTGTAAGCATCTTGTTAGTGCATTTTTTCCATATATTCTCATAATGTAAATCTCCTGTAAAATTAGCCTTAAACACCTAGCCAAGGCATACCAAAAGTACAATTAAAGCTGTTCTTGAACCATTTGGAGTACATGCATGGTTTTGGTCTCTTTTGAACGGTGGACTAAAATTTTTTACATGATTGGATTGTTTGGACCTTTGCTGTTTTTGTCAGGATGTTATTGATCTGTAGATTACTATGAAGCTTCATATGAGGCGAGTTGCCTCCGTTTCGTAAGTGTTTGTTTGTATATCGGGGGTCTGACAGACACTGATTGTAGCTGCTGTTGTGATTGTATCTGAAAACGGTTTATATCAATCCAATCACAAGAACCTTACCTTTCCAAAAATATGAGTACCTTCATATACAGTAGCTGTGTAGACAGCGTAGATTTGCTCATAACATGGCAACAGCGTGCTGGCGGGCCGTCAGAATTTTGACAGGATAAAGTATACAACGGCGAGATAATAGCTGATAATCTCTAAAATTATTGATATTAGAATACGTCTCATCATAAAACGATAGTTTAATCCAGTGGTTTTCAAAGTGGGGGCCGCCAGGGGGCCTCAACAATTTGTTGTGAGGAAAATAATAAATGCATGTTTTCTCTTTCTCACTCTCAGACACACACACACACACACAATCAATTCCTAATGTAATGTTAAGAAGTAATTATTAATAATAAAAAAAGGGGGATATATTCAGAAGTCTGTATTTTTAAATGTGTTTTAAAGATATCTTGCAAAAGGGGGGCCTCGGTCAAATTTTAATGCCATTTGGGGGGGGCCTTGCCCTGGAAAAGTTTGGGAACCACTGGTTTAATCCATATGCTTACCTTGAACAACAAACGCTCTCGGTTGGCATACACGTGCAGTTGCTGCACAGACACCATGGATTCTGCCCCACTCTCGCCTCCTCACCTCTCTGATAATCTTCATTTTGATGTACATTTTTAGTAATGTCTTCTATATTACCCTCCTCACTTATGTTAAGCTCCGGTTCAAATGAAAAGCCTGAAGACATGTTTATATCGCTGGAGAATCAAGAGGATTTGACGTCACTACCCAGAATGCATTGCGACATAAACAGCAATGGCAGCCTACGAGTGCAAGGATTTATTTATTTTTTAAATAAATAAATGTGTGTTTAAACACAATGAGTGTTTATGTATAGCGGATTTATATGGCAGATATCAGCGTTAATCTAATAAGCCATACAAGTCTTAATAGTCGGGGTTCCCTTTAAGGGCAAAATCATTTCACAAAACTTGGCAGACTGTTAATTGTAAATATTAAGTAATTTTGTTTTTTCAAAATGTCCACTACATGGTTATAAAACACAGCCCAGGAAAGTGATTTTAGTAGCAGGAACACTGAACACTACCTAAACCAGGACAGGCAGAGCACACCTCCTTACACACAGTCAGAGGGGAAGGGAAGGCCATGTGACCACAGAGCACATGTGAGGTCATAGGTTGTGCAGAGCAAGCCTGAAGACCTCGTTGGTGCAAACCCAGGCATTGCTGTAATGTTTCAGCAGAAAGGTCTGTTGGAAGCCCAGCACCTGGTCTTCGTCGGCCTGACACACATGAATACACATGCGCGCACACTACAGCTCTGAAATAATAACTCTTCAATGGAAGTGTGCACCTCTTCATATGTTATCTGCCATTCTTATTATTATTTTTCTCAAAACTGGGTGAATATATTAGATGGCAAGGCTGATTCGAATCCACCCACCAAAGAAACACTAAACGAAATCCTGCATCTGTCTGTTTAAGTAGAAGGCAGAGAGATGCAAGGCCAGTTAAATACTTACTTTTAGTTGTCCTACTACCATACTCATTATGCAGCTGTCAGGTGTGGGCTGGTGATCTTGTGCTGTTATGCTGTGGGCTATTTTTGTGAAGGGCAGGCTCTGAGGAGACACACACACACACACAAAAAAAATATTCCCTTCATATACATTCACTCCTTGACTAGAAAGATCACCTGTACTCAAATCATTATATCTATGCAAAATTCACGATTCCTATTAAAAGGACACAAGAAGGGAGATATCACTGCAGAATTAATGCTGCTGCCTAAATCACACAAGATCTGTTCATCTGTTTACAGCTCCCAGCGTCCACAATGCGCTCTACGTCTTGGAAACTAACACCACAATACAGCAGGGTGTGGAGCTCAATTTGCCTGTATCCAAACTTTAAGCAAAGTCAAATGAGGTCAAATTATGATCTGAAGTCATCCATATTAATACTCCTGCAAATAGTTACACATCATTACAGTTTATTCCAGCATACGTCGACTAAGCAAAGCCTTACGGAGAGTTTCTCAACAATCGCTGCTTTTCCCTGGAATTGCTGTCCTTCCCACGTAAGACATGACGCATCAATCTGTAAGAGAGAACATGGTCAGGTAAATGAGCTGACACACCAAACAGACCAATACAGAACAGACCAGGCACTACTTCTCACTACTAGATACATATGAACAATTTGTGGAAAACAAATGCAATTTTTCAAACCACCATCATGGTTCAAGCTGCACTGCTTTTATTCATTTATCTTCAGGGCCTGTATTGCTCAAATGTAGCACTGGAACGTTGAACAAACTAGTGTCATGATAAATTAATGAAAATAAAGCAAACATTTGAGGAGAAGTGAAGGATTCTGAACTCAAAGAGGTCAGAGTATCATCTATATGAACTACTGCCTGTCAAAGTCGCTGACTCACTGCTGTGCATGTGGCACGTCTCTCACGGTCAACTTCACTGAGATTGAAATGAGCAGACGTTACTCATTCAGAGCTCACTACTGCAACACCTACATTTAGTTATTTAGTTTTACCACCATGTCAGTAACCAGGCTATTCACATGGCAAACAAAAAGGTACATCAATAAGTATTCACGACATTAAATAAGACACTTAAAATTTATAGGAGATAAAAAACTAAAATCTGTTCAGATGGTACTTAAAATAATTATATATCTATATAAACAAAAATTAAATAGGTCTCGGGGGGGGGAGTCATAGTTGTAGTTCCATAAGTTTTGCAGTTCAGTAAAATATGCCTCAATGTCATAAGCGTTTCGCAACACCTTCATAAACTAGGAGTGTTTCAATGTAATGTATGGTTTGAGTGTTTTGATCACATTTTTTTATGCGAGTTTAATTTGAAGCACACGGGAGACCAGATTCTCACCTGTGCAGCCTACCACTGTGACTTGATTATTTAATTATTGAACTGAAACACAGAAGTTTACAGTGCACATCTCTCTCCTCTCCGCATAAAAGATCAGAAGTCCTGTTCAGCACAGCTTCCCTGTGAAACAGCAGTGTGCTAGCTATGGTACATTCCTCACTGTCAGAGAGGTTACATCACACACATGCACACATTTTTGCCAGCCAAGTTTGTTAGTGAAAGTTTGGAACTGGTTTATAAAAATGTATTTTTAAAAATAAAAACTTTTTAAACTCAAGGGTAGGATGGATGTTTACTCTTCTTGTGTATGGTTGCGATGGAGTTGAGCAGCAGATTTCCTTATCTGTGCAGCACATCACCACAACAGCACATCATCAAGTGGCGCATTAAAATTTCTACTAACTTCAGTAATAGTATTAATCACCAAACATGCTAGTCAGGCAATCAGCTTTAATTAAAAATAAATTAATTAATTAAAATGACGTTCTGCCATGAAGTTGTGTCACAGCGAGACTACGAAGGTAGTCCAGCAGCAGGCTGTACATTATTCAATTCGCCAGATTATTGGGGCTCTTCGTAATGTTAATTATCAGATTCATTCTTTGCCACTTTGGTCAAATTATCTACCAGCTCAAAACAGGCCAAGCTGGTGCTAGTAAAGGGAAAGAATTTATGAAACATTGCTACTAATGGAACATCACAGACAAGAGGTTTCCTTCAATTAAATAACTGTCAATTTTGTTCTTGTACATTTGTGTGTTCTCTTGTTTTCCCTCATGTCAGGAACAATAATACACCTTGGTTTAAAAAACAACTTACTACAGAGCCCTGAATTAGATGTATACACATAAATTGGGGCCTTATGCATATCCCATCCATCCACGTTCTGTATGGCTTACCCTACACAGGCTCAAGGGGAGCCTGGAGCGGGGGAGGTGGCAGACACCCTGGACGGGGTGCCAACTCATCGCAGGGCACAATCACACACGCTCACACACTCATTCATGCGTTACAGCCAATTAGAAACGCCAATCAGCCTACAACACATGTCTTTGTACTGGGGAAGGAAACCGGAGGAATGCCCCAAAGCACAGGGAGGACATGCAAACTCCACGCACACAGGGCGGAGGCGGGACACAGACCTGTAACCTCCATAATCTGGAGGTGCGAGACAAACGTGCTAACCACTATGCCACCGTGAACATTGATCCACACAGCTCGTTTTGATGTCTTATGACGGTTTGGTGAAAACTCAATCTGAGAAACAAGGCATTACTCTGACTACATATACACGTAGTGTACATGCCCACTTACATAAAACAAACAGACTCAATTACAAGAGCTGTTAGCCAGATAAAAATACATCATAGAGACATTCATTGCTGACGTAAAAACGCTCCCTTCGATAAAATCTTGTCTTAATACGAGGTCAGTTATGATGTCTGTGTGTATGGAACTACATAATCAGCGTGACATTCACAGAGCTGCTAGACATATGCAGAATTATTAACCAAAATGACCCACGTGACCTCCCTCCAGTGGAACATGAACTTCTGTGTGCAGCCGTACTTACATATATTGATCCAAGCTGAGTTCTGTCGGTGTCAAACAGCTGATAGTAATGTTGAACAAAGCTGGATCCTATTTGTTCCCAGATTGGCTTGTCTCCCATCCTGATTCACACCAGCTACAGGCACTGGTGGAGAAAGCAGCAGTCAACGGGTTGGATTTTGACATCATCTTGCTATAAGATGTTCATGCACTCTAATTGCAATATGTGCTGTTTGCCCTGATCATTTATAAAAGCCTCCAAAAGAAATGACACCCCTCCTCCACATTTTTCTTCATCAGTCTTAATTAAGTCTTTTTTTGAGTTACTTGGATGTTCTCCAAGCTATGTTGTAGCGCATTTTACTTTCGCTTTCGAATTAGCAGCAATTCAGGGGAAGCAATTGCTTGAATGGTGGGTTCAGTATTATTCTTAATGAAAAACACAACAACAACAAAATACAATGACAAACTCACATATTATTATAGATACATTTAATACCTTTTACATATGTTTCAATTTGCACAATTTTTGATGATGAACATCATGCAGAATGTGAAAGTTGTTTCCCAAAGAATACAGAAAATAAAAATTGGGCTTTTAATCAAACTAATTAAAGAATTACTCGACAGATTAATCGATCATCAAAATAATTGTTAATTGCAGCCCTGTATATAAAGTACATAACACACTCATCAGTGTGAAAATTGGTTGAGATACATGTTAAGACTTCATACTAGTTTTGCTGCAAGATTACATTTACATTACATTAGATCAGCAAAGCAAGCAAACTGCCAGTCACATACACTCACCAATGATCTCCACTACTTCCTAAGCTTTATTTCTCTCAGGACTGTCTCTGTACACATTTAATGAGAGGTTTTATATGACAGGATAATATTACAAGTTCTCTTTCATTTTTGCACATCAAATAGTAAATGTGAACTAATTGCAGGTAGGAACTACAGTTGTGCGTGGGGAACTAGGGATGTCATGTGAACCGATACTTCAGTACCAAGTCGGTACCAACACTCTTAAAACGTGACTGTACTTGTTTTTCTGCACTATCGTTGGAACCGATTCTAATGGAGGTACCGAGATTGCAATTCTTCCGGACCTGATGGGGCAGAAAATATGCGCAAGTATTTTAGTCGGTCCACAAGTGGTGAAGAAGAAGAAAAAGAACGCCTACAAGCACATGGGAAAAACTACAGAAGATTAGCTTAACAAGTTTAGCTCCGCCCCGACTCGTTGAGAAGAATAGAGAGGAAAGCTAGTACCGGTTTCCGGTGTGCAACCGATGCTATTGTTAATTTCAAACAAAGCGAGGAAACACCTCGAATTTGGCGAAGCACCTGAAAGACGGTCCTATATTATGTTTGTTTGAGGCAGCCGGCATTGTTGCCGTGAAACCAGCTAGCGTTATGCTCCATGTAATGTTAGCGATAGACAGTTATTTGTTAAAGATGCTAACGCATTGCAGTGTTATAAACTACCTCCGAATGGGCCACCATGCATCGCCATTCAGCCCGTGTCCTGTCAGCAAAATGTAGCCTAATGTCACTAATAACTTTTAATAAATCTTTTTGGCCTGCCACCATATCAGTGAATTTAAACTAATGCTTGCTTTCAAAGTATAAGAGGTGTGTGTGTGTGCGCGTTTAGGAGTGCACCTCCACTCATTGTCAGACAGTGTTTGATAACTAAAATACCCCCCCCCATTGCCAGTATCAGCCAGAGGAGGATGCCCTCCAGGAGAGTTTTTAATGACATTTTTTTTTTTAAGCCACACCGTGGTATCGACTTTGGTATCGAGTATCGTGTACTTTTGGTGGTATCGGTACCAACTACTAGATTTTTGGTATCGTGACATCCCTATGGGGAACTGAAGAATACACCGGAGGACTGCTCTGAGGAGTCGTTCGAGCCAATCGTTTGGGTTCATCATGTTACAGTGTCGTACCTAACTTACATGAATTTAAGAAAATCTCAATTCAAATGTCAACTGTCATGGGGCTCTAAGGTGGCACAACAGAAAAGGGGAGACTGAGAATACGAAACATGGCGATACCACAGCAATCCTAACCAGAAGTCCTAAACTGTGTCCCAAATGACATACACTATGCACTCTACTGTCTGAATTTTAGAAAGGTAGCATCGTCTCAAATTGAACACTAGCGGGTTTTTTACTAACCGGAACTACAAGCCATTTCCCAGTCGAGAGCATGTGACGTCAAACGCACGTAATGAGACACTGCTAGCTTTAGCAGAATACTCGGCCATGAAAATTAATTGCACCATGTCAACGTAACAAAGTAAACTGAAGAAATTCATTTACTGAACTTTTCACACTCCCTTTTCTGAGAAATTCAAGCCAGCGTCAGCGCCCATTGGCCCCGCCCCTCTTCAGCCACGTAAGCAATGCTGGGACTGTGGAGTTCATGAAGTGTTCAACATTACACACTTTTTCCCTTTTTTTTGGGGTGAAGTGCACATCTTGTTGGAATTTATTGTGAACACACTACTCACACTATTTACTATATAACGGCACAGAATAGTGCACAAGTATGCGATTTGGGACACACCATTAGAAAGCAAATTCAGCCATGTTCTCTGGATAGGAAGGAATGGCAAGACACTGTCCCATGTCCATCAGAGCAACACTAAACAAGCACAGGCATCTGTGAGCTCACGTATGGGGAAGAGGACAATTAAAGTTTTGCTCCGAGTCAATTTTGCTGTGGCATATTTTTTCCCCCCTTAAAATTTGCTATGTAATTTGCATTTGAGTTTTTTGTGTAAAACTACAGGAATTTGCAAAATTGCTATTGCGCACAATAATTTTGCGCTGTCTTTCACAGTGATGTTTGTTGGTAAATGAGACCTTTTAGCTGTACTCGTGTTCGACACACGTGAATCAAAGAGGGCTTTGACTGAATGCACGTTGTGATCACATTTTGGCCCAAATCTGCTGTGATTTTGAGAAACTACAAGCTCCTCTGAATACTGTGGAGTTTCCCTGATCTTGCTTTCATGTTTAATCACAATATCCATGAGGGACAACCTTATGATGCTGTGTGACATATTATAAACGGCAGTCTGAAAAGAAGCGGTGGTTGACTCCACACTTCTCTGAGGAAGCATGTGTTTGCTCTCTGGCTCCTGGCTAATAGCTGTGGTGTGACCGGGGAGAGCCGGCAGGTGGGTGGGAATTGGCAGAGAAAATGGGGAAACGTTGCTCATCATGCTGTTGCTTGCAGATTTCAATGAAACCATGGCATCTCACAAATATACAAAGAAACTGAATGGTCACTTGTTAACATGAATGCTTTGTTCACAACTTTGTAATGTTCTGTCCCAGAATTTCAGGCCATCTCTTTTCAAGTGTATAGTGATACAAATATAAAATGCATTATACATAATGTGTGTGTTATATATATATATATATATATATATATAAACACACATATATACATACTTTGTATGTATGCACATTTATTTCAGTTATATAAACTTTATAGGGTTGGACATACAAAAGACCATCACACGTTTTGGGATCCTCCCACTAGCGTGCGTGTGTGGTGTGTGTATAAATATAGAAGAAATGTGACTAACTTTATGCTTTCTTTTCGTGTTGTTACTCTCGGATCATCTGGTCACAGCTGAACACATGAGTTTCCCTGCTCCTATCTGAAGGTCAGCAGTGACTTATTCAGGCTTACTGCGCGGTTATTACCGTTTCTTCATAATAAACTCTCTCTCACACACACACCCTTCATCAGCATTACACGGCCGTGTGTTTAGATGGCGTTGGAGCGCCACATGGCCACCTTCAAATTTCCCAAACTCTTGAAGACGGCTCTGAAGTCCGCTTCCCGCGCGAGGCGTGTAGTGAAGCGGGTTTAATGTAAAACTGACTCGTCATTTCGACGCACTGACGGCGGGAATAAACTCCACAAACCTCTCAACACCTAATAATTACTTTCATTAACGTTACCCAAACACGCCGAAGTTAATAAACTGTGAGAACTGTCTAGTCCGGTAAAGAAGCTCTCGTTTCGGCTCCAGGTTGTCCCTGCCCAGCTAGCCTGCTAACACTAGCTGTTTAAAATAACACTCTGGGCTCTAATGCTAGTCAAATAAAGCTGCGCGCAGTGCTGTGGTGTAAACCAGGTAGTTTAAACCAGGTAGACTTTAATAAAACATGTCAAATAAATTCGGTTTGTCTCAGTGTGGAGGCTGTTCAGCTCAACATCTCTCAACTAAAGTCATTAAGTTATGGCACGAGCACGCTGTTCAGCTAGCAACACCGTGAGCTAGCCGTGTAGCTAGGTGAGCGTTGATTCATTGCGTTCGCGCTAACCCTCGCTAGCAGTCCTAGCATGTCTGAGCCGTCATGACCGTTAAAGCCTTAGCTCCCAGCTAGCTCGAGGTGTTTTTTTTTTTGTTGGCTCTATAGGGACATGGAGCTCACATCACGTTCCTTTCTAAAAATACTCTGAGTCACTTGAGCTGTCTGCCGGACTTTCTTTATCATCAGGCACCGGCGCGGCCCGTTAACATTCCCGTCGCACAGCATAGGCGTGTCCTACATGCTAACATGCTAGCTCACACAAACCCGCCATATATGACAGGATTAAAACCCGCGATAACGTCTCTGCGTGGGATTTTGCAATGATATGTATTTACGTGATGAACCAGCACATACCGCATCAGCCGGTACGTGAGATTTAATTCTTAACAGCTTACCTCCGCGAGCCCTAACCGTAGCTATCCTTGGATCCAGTTATGGCGATTACAGCGCGCGGTGGAGAAGTTGAGCCGCCTGCTCTTTTGCGCATGCGCAGTAAACACGCTTATTTGAACGTCGGGAGATGAAGTTCAAGGGATAGTTTGAACCTCTTGTGGTTCTTGGTTGGAAAAAAGGAACATGTGATATTTATCTACAATTAAAAGATGAAGAAGAAAGAATTTCATGAGACACACATGCATCCTGCAACAATACAACAATCTAAACCAAATGGCAAAATCATCACAATAGGTTTCAAAGGAGTCCAGTGTAAGTGCATTGGCATATATATGATCTATGGCACATGCCAATACATGACTATGGCATGAGGCTAGTCTCCAGAGTAGATTTGATGTAGGCAGTGTGATATCTGGCAGAATTATACCAAACATATCAAGATGAAGAAACGTTATAACAGCAATGTCAGGAAGAAAGAGAGATGAGGTGAATGTTACACCGGAGAGGATTCAGAGGATGTGCAAAAAGTTGGGAGGCAGTTATGGTTGAAAACAGCATACAAATTATTTCTCATTCCAAAAAGTAAATGCAACCTTTTGAGGTGATTTCATGTTTGTTTTTTTTTCACAGTGATGTACAGGGGTGCTTGAAAGTTTGTGAACCCTTAAGAATTTTCTATATTTCTGCATAAATATGACCTAAAACATCATCAGATTTTCTAAAAGTAGATCAAGAGAACCCAGTTACACAAATGAGACAAAAATATTATACTTGGTCATTTATTTATTGAAGAAAATGGTGCAATATTACATATCTGTGAGTAGCAAAAGTATGCGATCCATCTGGTGTGACCTGCTTGTGCAGCAATAACTGCAACTAAACATTTCCAATGAGCATTTAACAGTCCTGCACATCGGCTTGGGGGAATTTTAGCCCATTCCATAGTACAGAACAGCTTCCACTCTGGGATGTTGGTGGGTTTCCTCACATGAACTGCTTGCTTCAGGTCTTTCCACAACATTTCTATTGGATTACGTTCAGGACTTTGACTTGGCCATTCCAAAACATTAACTTTATTATTCTTTAACCATTCTTTGGTAGAACGATTTGTGTGCTTAGGGTCATTGTCTTGATGCATGACCCACTTTCTCTAGAGATTCAGATCACAGACAGATGTTCTGATATTTTCCTTCAGAATTCGCTGGTATAATTCAGAATTCATTGTTCCATCACTGATGGAAAGCCGTCCTAGCCCAGATGCATCAAAACAGGCTCAAACTATGGTACTACTTTCACCATGTTTCACAAATGGAATGAGGTTGTTATGCTGGAATGCAGAGTTTTCCTTTCTCCAAACATAACGCTCCTCATTTAAACCAAAAACTCTATTTTGGTCTCATCCATCCACAAAACATCTTTCTGTTAGCCTGCTGGCTTGTCCACATGATCATTAGCAAATTACAGATGGGCAGCAATGTTGTTCAGTGTTCATGAAATAAATCTCTGAAGGGGTCAGTGAAATTCATTTTTATAATTAAAAGGGTCCCTTGTTAAAAAAAAAAGATTGAGAACTCATGATATAGATCATGTATATGAGCAATGTTTTAGAAAGAATTTCTACATACACTTCACTGAAAAATATACAGTAAATACTTTACATACTGTATGCTAGATCTATGAGCATTGTTATTCCTTACCATTTAAGAACACTCCGCTACACTGAACAAAACTGTCCGGTAATGTAAAAAGTAAACAATTTAATAATGAACATGCTTTTCATATTCATGACATGTTTATCACTTATCATGTTCCGTGGTACACAAGTATTACAGGTATTTTCAATAGTGTCTTATTCAGTAGTGTCTTTCTAACTAGTTGGTCCCAGTCTCATGTTTGTAATTTCTTTATCAGTCCAATGATAATGGCAACTGTGTAATAAAATTTATAAGCCAAGATAAAGTTTAAATAAATAAAATTTAACAGGCTACTAGTCATCACTAGTACATTTAAAACATTTTGGCAAACACTGTTATCCAGAACAACTTAGATTTATCTCATTTGTACATCTGAGAGCTTTGCTTAGGAGCCCAACAGTGGCAGTGCTGGGGTTTGAACTCACAACCTTCTGATCAGTAGCCCAACATCTTAACCACCGAGCTACCACTGCATGAAAATCCTTGAATATATGTGCTGAAAGAATAGCAATACAATAGCAAGAATACAATAGCACAATTAGCACTAGCTCATATTAGATACACCCATTTTAATGTGATTACAATAGGCTATGCATGTCAGTGATTACTGATCTCCAGTTTTTAAACCTCAAGTTCTACACTACTACATGAGCTACTGAACATGAAGAAATAATATTGTATCTCCTCACGATTTCTGTTTACTCACACCTGACATCTTTAGAAACTGATCAATGTCTTCAAACTGGAATAGGTTTGGAAAAATAGTAAGACCCAGTTGTCCTCATACGAGGATTTTACAAGCATATATGTACACAAGTTTTTAGGAGAAAATGTGACGTTTTCATATGAGGACAGGTAGGAGGTGTTAGGAAGATACAAAACACTTCCTCAGTAAGCCATTGATTTGTGTTACCAGTTACCAATCTACTAAGATTTCTTTAAAGATGCAATAGTCAGTTTTTTTATTCCTTACTTGTAAAAAATAACCTGGAATATATGTAGAACATGCTAATAATAATAATAAAAACAATGGATTAAGCTGTGGCCTTAACAAAAGTGTATTAAGTCGCTGAGAAAATCCATTTGGAAAACTGACTTCCTGTCCAGAATGCTTGTTTGTGTTTGGCTGCGCCACCTGTCAGTCATTTATAGACGCTCTATAGGTCACCGTAGATCATGGGGCGGGGCTTCATGAACATGGGCAGGAATCATTCAAATAATAGCTGTCAAAGTCTCATTATAACTCAAAATAAACTGTTGGAGACCTACTCTTGGGGAAGAAAAAAAAAGATTAATCTTACCTAATACACCTTTCAATAAAATGTTGAAGAGTAGATATTGAATGTGTTCTTTTTATTAGACTGAACAATTATTTTATCCAATATATTTCCTTAATTATGTTTCAATATAAGATTCCATTTACACATGTGAAATGTGTGTACATGAATTATTCGGACTGAGGCATGGGTCCTGCCCTGCTTACATTAGCTTCAGAGAGGCGCTGTAGTGCAACCTCAATGTCCAAAAGTGCTGTGTGCTCGTGCAGCTCTTTAGTTTGAAAGGCTCTACTCAAATAACAGTCCAGAGTCTCAGAGTCCAGTGTGGGATCAATTGTCTTGAAAACAGCTCTTAAATCTTCCACTCCCACTTCCCTGCAAGAATAATATTTAAGTACTAAGCTTAAATGCTTAAATGCATTCTTCACTTAAATAATTAAAGTAATAACATGAATTAACATTACAAAGAGCATCATGGAGTCTCACCCATTGCCTCCTAGTTGTTCCCTCAGCTGGCTGATGTACTGGCATCTCTCAGCCATAGCCTGCTTTTTTACCAGACCCAGGAATTCACTCTGCTTTCCATCTGTGTCCTGAAGTCAAATAAATATTAGGCGGTCTCATTTTATGATGGTCAGAATAAATCATGCAGCATGTCATGAGACACGAGAGCCATGTGAAGGGTGAGTAAGCGCGGAACCTTTTTATTTTTCTATACATACATTTAGTTTTAGAGCTCACCTCTGTGTACAGCCTCTGATAGGCAATGCTTCCTCCACTGGTCTGCAGTTCAGACTGAGCTGCCAGCACCAGTTCCTCTATATCCTGATCTCCTTTCAGGGGAAAAGCTGTCTTTAGAGCCTCACTGAAAGCCAGCATTAAAGATACACCTGTTCATTTATTATGTAAGGAATAAACTACGATGAGGTGTACTGTTATAGGAAAAAGATCAGTGACAGGGTTACCACCGCAAAGGGACAAAAAGTGTTACATAGCAAGTACACCACAGCAATTTGCCAATTATTAAGTTTTTTATTTTAAAAAAAGGTATACTTTTTATCACTTTATAGTTACATTCAATGTTTTGGAACACCCGTGAAATGTTTCCGTGAACGTTTTCTTAGAACATCTTTAAGCAGCCTCTCTCATTTGTCTCTCTAGAAATGAATAATAACTGAGAAACCACAATGCACAAAAACTATGAACAAGTTTACTTCAAAATGCTGACACTAGTCCTTCCCTCTGAGGGTTTTACAGTGGAGGAAATCACAACCCACCATTATCAGAAGTTATATTTATTATTGACTTCTTATAGATACTGGTATATTTGAATGGCCACTTGAACTTGGGCTTCATCGAAAACTCTGTAATTCAAAAACAAGTATGCCTTGGACCTACTGTATTCAGTTGGTGTAAAGTTCAGAAACAAAAAGCTCTCTGGCTCTAATAAATAGCCAAAATATTATTGTGCAACATTTAAACAATGAACTGAATATTTGTATTTTTGAATTATGTTCATAAAACTGTCGTGATGTGGCCAATAAATGTAATTTATTTTACAGTTAAAAGGGTCCCTGGCTACAAAAGGTTTGAGAACCACTGTTATAGATGAACTCACAAAGCAAAGCAAAGCAACCAAAACAAGTTTGTTTCTAATGCAGCCCTCACCTGAATTGGGGTGTACTTAGCAATCCAGTCTCAGTGCTGTCACTCTGTATGAGCACCTTGAGCAGATGAGATAGTAGATGGGTCTGGCCATGGTACACACTTTCATCCACCTGCCACATATCAACACTCAATTAAACCTCATGGTCATCGTTCAATTAGTACTACTACCTTGACATTTTCATTTATTGTTCCAATTGTTAACCATCAATTGAAACTGGGAGAACAATTAAAAGCACCAACCTTGCCTTGGAGAATGTCATAGAAGAGACCAATGAAGTCATCTTCTAGGTAACACTTGATGCCATCGAGCAAGCTGTAAGCCCACTCTCCTGCCCTCTCCTCATGCTTTTTTAACAGATACTGGTGCAGAAACTCCTTTAGATCACTGCTTTCATCCATCTGTATTTGGAAAACACATAATCAGCACATACATAGATGCCTCCATTAATTGATCATATATTTTTTTTTATTCCCACAGGCACTGAATTGATGGATGCTACCTTCTCATCTTCAGATGCTTTCTCTCTCCATATGTCCTTTATAACTCTAACAACATCAGTCTTTTTCAATCGGAGGTTCTTCAATTGCCCCTCATAGCGCAGGTAGATGGGAACATCACTGGAAGTACCCTGGGGTGTGGGGGGTTCATGAAGTTGAGTTCAACCAGCAATAAGAAGTAAATACTAAAAAATTAATACAGGATGCAGGTTGTAATTTTATATGATGGGCATCTCACCAGTCCAGTAAAGAAGTTTTTCTGCTCCAAGCCCATGCTGTTCAACTCCTTCAGCAAGATCTCCAGTCTTTTTTGACTGGACTGGCCCTCAAAGAGCTCAGAACAACGATCTCTGCTACCAAGTACATCTTACATGCAACAACATTATCATTTCATTTGTACACTTTGTCCACTGTCCTTTCAGTAGGTACTAATTTTAAAAGTTACTATCACACTCTGTACTATATGGCCAAAAGTATGCTGACACCTTATCATCACACCCATTTGTTGGTCTTCCCCAAACTGTTGTCATAAAGTTGGAAGCACAGAATTATCTAAAATGTCTTTGTATGCTGTATAATTAAGATTTCCTTTCACTGGAACTAAGGGGCCCCAACTGGTTCCAGCATAACAATTCTCCTGTGGACAAAGCTCCATGAAGACATGGTTTGCCAAGGTTGGAGTGGAAGAACTCAAGTGTCCTGCACAGAGTCTGACCTCAATCCCACTGAACACCTTTGGGATGAACTGGAACACCAACTGCACCCCAGGCCTCAGCATCAGTGCCTGACCTCACTAATGGTCTTGTGGTTAAATGGGCAGATCCCCACAGTCACACTCCAACATCTATTGGAACGTCTTCCCAGAAGAGTGGAGATTATTATAACAGCAAAGGGGGACTAAATCTGGACTGGGATGTTCAACAAGCACGTACGGGTGTCCACTTACTTTTGGCAATATAGTCCGTCTATCTATCACGTGAACAGCCCTATACCTGCACACTGGTCCCACTGTGGTCTAGGAGTTGAGGCATTTCTGTGAAGGCTGTCTCTCTGTGTGCTGGTCTGCTGATGTAACTTTAGCAATGTGTCATATTCCATCTTCATTTGGTTGAAGTCACACTGCACGGTCTCCACCTGTAAAACGAAAACCAGGTCTTAAACAAGTCTAGATGATATGATGGTGCGATAAATTTAACAGTTCATAAACATCATTATACATATTTCTAAGTATTGTACGTACTGTCAGTGTCAGTCTACAATCACTCACTTTAACAAGTAAGTGACAGGACATTAATATCTATCTAATCGCATCTTTTTGTATATTTAGATTATTTTCCATCCTTGATAAATACATTTTACACAGTAAAAAAAATATAGACAAAAAAAAAAATGAAAGTTTGACATTTTTTGTTTTCTTAGCAAGACCAAGTATTGTGATACACATAGTGTATGGTGATAATATAATTAAATATAACAATATAATTTTTTTGGAATATTGACCAACCCTGATATCAGATTTTGAATAATCCAGGTGTAAAGTAAATTTGTTTGTAGGGGTGAGATATAAATGTGTAACAGGCAGGCTTTTGTCCATTCATTTAGAGTTAATATATCCAGTATACAAACAATGACAAAATGGTAATGCACTTTGATTCTGATAGAATACGTGACTGATATGAGACGGTGCCTTATACCTTTAGGAGGTTCTCCTGGTACATACGCTCTAGATTGTCCCAGTCCCTACGGGGAACCACATCTCCATATTCTGCATGCAAGTGGTTGAGTTCCATCTGGGTCTTGCTTAGATCCACTCTACAAACATCCAAAGCCAGCTTTAGATTCACAGGATCCTCTAAAAGAGAAAATAAGAGTTAAAATACCCCACTGTGAATCGTGCACTTCTTCCACATTCTATCAAAGTGCCAATATTCTGCCAAAAATATCGAATTCTCAGATGATGCAATGATTGTTACCATCCAGTGAGTAACCAGGCTCCTGTGGGCTGTAGCTCATGCTGCTGATATTGTCAATGAGCAGCCTGCGGGCATCACGTTCATCCCTGTACAGCACATACTGTCTTGCAAGGTCCTCCTCTAGATATGACACCTGTAACAGACCCAAGACAGAAAAGACTATGTTCTAGTGGCAGAGCTGCGCAGTGTCTACATTTCACATTTTGTGATTTAGTTCTAACCGTTGTAGCTTACTGAAAAGTGTAATAAAAGAAGCACCAAATTGGTTAAGCTGCACATAACATAATAATCTATAATCCAACAATCCATTATTTATTTATTTATTTTTACATATTATCACATGACTGCTGTGCCATCAGGTTCAAGCTTTGTTCATGTGCATCCAGACCAGCAGAATTCATTTCACTCAGACACACCTACCATATAGGATGCTGTAGGTGTTACTGACTCTGGCCCAGATTCTGCTAGGCACAAGTTGTTCAAATGTCTAGCCTGTCTATCAGTGGGAAATCACCACCAGAGTACAACTGCTGAGTATATACACCACAACAATGACCATTTTTATTTATTAATGAACAATGCACCACACTTTTGAACCATTTATCGTTCAGTTATATTTTGTAGAACGTCTATAAGACAAGTTACTTCCAGCTTTCGCTTATGTTTATGTCGTAAAATAGCTTCTGTTTATAAAAAACAGTTGTCCTCATCAGCCTCTGTTTTATGGTTAATAAGACAACTTGTCATGTTACAGAGAAACTGGAAAGACTCTCCTTTAGCAGAAAACTTTTACAAAGCACTGACACCCAAGATTCTTCCCATGAATGCTAAATAAGAGATCTGCTAACAGAAATCACAGAGAATAGGTTTTCTTTGCTACCAATCACATTTGAGAATTCAACAACTCTGTGTTATAAATATTATTTAGTGCTGAATCATTCTTAGCACAGAAATTATATTGATAGAATAGCTGCATGGTAGTGTGTGTGTGTGTGTGTGTGTGTGTGTGTGTGTGTGTGTGTGTGTGTGTGTGTGCAGCTAGTGTGAAATCATCTCCCCAATGTCACTGCTGGGTTGAGAAACAGTCCACCAACCAAATAATATCTAGCCAATGGGTGGGATACAGGGTAAGCCTGGGGGATATAGGCAAATTCAACAAGCAAAGTCAACTAAAATTTCTCTTCATTAAACTGCATTTAAACATCTTTGCTGATTATTTGGGGGGTGCACAGTGGCTTAGTGGTTAGCATGTTTGCATCGCACCTCCAGGGTTGGTGGTTCAAATTCCGCCTCCACCCTGTGTGTGTGGAGCTTACATGTTCTCCTTGTGCTTTGGGGGTTTCCTCTGAGTACTCCGGTTTCCTCCCCCAGTCCAAACACATGTGTTTAAGGCTGACTGGCATTTCCAAATTGTCTGTAGTGTGTGAATGGGTGTATGAATATGTGTGTGTGATTGTGTCCTGCAGTGGGTTGGCACCCCATCCAGGTTGTCTCCAGCATTGTGCCCTGAGACCCCTGGGATAGGTTCCATGGATTATCGTGTGGTGTGGAGTGTATAAAGTCCAATCTTAACCTCTCCATATTCATAATGAACTTTCTTTTACTCATAATGAAATTTCCTTTACTTTCACACTATCCGTTGTTACCCAGATGAGGATGGGTTCCCTTCTGAGTCTGGTTCCTCTCAAGGTTTCTTCCTCATGTCATCTTAGGGACTTTTTCCTTGCTCAATAGAGATAAATTCACACACTTAAAATCTGTATCCTGTGTTTATATATTTCTGTAAAGCTGCTTTGAGACAGTGACCATTGTTAAAAGTGCTATACAAATAAAATTGAATTGAATTCTCACAGTACAGTTTTGTCTGCCTCAACTTAAAACTGTAAATATGAAACATGTTCAATATTTATGTTTCAGTGTCCTTTCGTGGGTTGATCTAAAAAAACACAATTAATGTCATGTCTGAGAGACTAATAACCAATGACAGCCAAACTGTACTGCCATCTCCCATATTGGTTTTGATCCAAAGTTGATTTTGTTCAAGAGAATTTATATGAGATCCCTGGTTCCAAGAGTCAGATCATTGGTTCTGATTCTGCTTCATGGGCATTATCTGAAAGTGTGTGGTGTTTTGTTTCGTGCCAGTCTGGTAGGGGGTTGAAGCCAAAAATGTGTCAAATGTACAACCTGGGTCTGCAAAGTGCTCTGTTGCTCCTTCATGCTCTCAATGACTTGCTGCAGATGTTGGCGCTCCTGTTTCAAAGCTGTGATCTCAGCTCTCTCTTGCTCCCTCAGGCCCAGAATCCTCTCCTCACACTGTTCAGACAGCAGCACCATCTGGGCACGGAGAGGCTCCAGCTCTTGGATCTGCTGTTGCAGATACACTGCAATAGCATTTTAGTCATTGTAGGAACTTCTACTTAGTCACAACAACTGCAAGCAACAACTCGGTTTTGTTCAGAGGTGCGCATACCTAGAGTAATCTCGTATTCATTTTTGATGGCAGACAATAGTGGCTTGTATGTTTTAAATTCTTCAATGAAATAGTCAAAAACTTCTCTGTATGCCTTCAGAGATAGACAAACATAAAACAAGCATTTAGTACCAGACAAACAACACAACTCTGCTACATATGACAGGAAATAGACTCTGTGTATAAAATGTAAACCTGAAGTTTGAGCTGCTGGAGTTTGGGGCTATGCAAGTCTAAAGATGCCAGTTCTCGCCTGAGATAGCACTCCAGTTGTTCCAGGAACCGTGGCTTAGCCACAGTACATCCAAATTCGTCAATGTATCTGAAGCACATGATACTTTATGAGGTAAGAGCCATCAGTGCATTAATGTGAAGGATGGGAAGACTTTCAGTTGTGCCCAAAAGTTTCCATACCCCTTGCAGAATCTGCTAAATCTTAAAACTGCTTACAAAATAAGAGGGATCATAAAATCCCATATTGTTGTTTATTTTGTACTGTCCTGAATAAGTTATTTCACATAGCAGAGGCTAAGACAAGGCTTGGACATATAGTCCAAGACAAGATAATAGCTGAATTTATAAAAATTACCCCGTTCAAAAGTTTACATATGCTTGATTCTTAATACTGTGTGTCGTTACCTGGATGATCCACGACTGTTTTT
This sequence comes from Ictalurus furcatus, assembly GCF_023375685.1. Classification (NCBI taxonomy): domain Eukaryota; kingdom Metazoa; phylum Chordata; class Actinopteri; order Siluriformes; family Ictaluridae; genus Ictalurus; species Ictalurus furcatus. The sequence goes on from NC_071258.1 coordinate 15,114,955, forward strand.
TTGTTTTGTGATAGTTGTTCATGAGTCCCTTGTTTGTCCTGAGCAGTTAAACTGCCCACTGTTCTTCAGAAAAATCCTCCAACTCCTGCACATTCTTTACTTTTCCAGCATATTCTGCATGTTTGACCCCTTTCCAACAGCAGCTATATGATGTTGAGATCCATCGTTTCACACTGAGGACAACTGAGGGACTCGTACACAACTATTACACAAGGTGCAAACATTCAGCGTTGCTCAAGAAGGCAACACAATACGTTAAGAGCCAGGGGGATGTAAACTTTTGAACAGGATGATCTGTGTAAATTGTTATTATTTTGTTTAAAGATTTTTTTTTTATTTAGTACCACCCTTCAGATGCTAAATAAGATAGTTACATGTCTCCCAGAAGACAAAATACTAACAATTTACACCGAGGGGTAACAAAAGGGGTATACAAACTTTTTGGCACAACTGTACCATCTACTTTAAAAAGGTCTAGAAAAGTCAGCTGATACAGTAAACCAGTTTATGAATTACACATTATTTTTTCCTCTTTAGATTTCTCTTTATTTGCTTAATGCTTATTTAACAGTGATTAAATATTTTAAAAAAGTATTCTATAGCTTGAAAAGTAGAATATGGATATACCCGTGGTTTCTGTTTGCTCCAGAGGACGTGTGTTTTTGACTGTGTTGCTGGACAACCTGAGAGCTGACATGGGCAGGCCAGGTGGAAAGATAGCCAGAGCTACATCCATCTGTAATCTGGAAGAAATTAAATCAAGATTAAAGTTAAGGGGTGGGTTGCATCAATAAGGATTAAGCTTAAATCTAGATTAAATCAAGGTTTATCTAATAATTCTTTTGCACCAAACTTTAAACCTTGTTTAAAATAAGCAGGCTTACATTTAAACCATCATGTTAATCCTGGATTTAATTTCACAATAAACCTGGATTAACTATAATCTTGTTGCTCCATCACTTTAAACTCAGATTATTTATTTATTATAATTGATTTTTTAAATTTTCTCAGCCTGTATCAGTTATGCGAATAAGCGGTTAATAATATCGGTTGAATTTTTTTTTTTCATTCAAAGTTTCAAGTTCACAGTCCCTTTGTAGTCCCTCTAGAGGAAGTGAAAGTTACATTGTTGCTGTTTAGTTACACTGGAGAATTCATATATTTCCACGTTTATGAAATCCACATGCACTGCTGCAATGTTGTCAATGGCAAATCCATTATGATGGAGAAAATGAATCGTAAATGGAGGTTTTAATCGCAGGTTAGAATTCTAATCCCCGATTTGTTAATCTGTGTTTAAAATTAAGTGGTGCAACACAACTCGATTTAAAATAAAGCCCAGATCAACAAATCCTAGATTAGCTCTAAACTGTGTTTAATTTAATCCTTATTGGTGCAACCCACCCAAGGTCTGTGAAACAGAACGGGCATGTTAAGGTACATACTAAGTTAAGAAGCAACTTACTTTCAGTATTTTTGGCACAGACCTCGCTTGCCCTTGGGTCCCCTTGCTTGATGAAAGCCTGCTACGAATACAGATACCATAGAAAGAACCGTATGATATTTATTATTTTAAGTGACACAGCACAATACAGCTTGTTAAAATAGTTAGAAACTGAGTAATTTGTTCCTGGTAGGATCTTTTGAACATAAACCCATTGCAGTGAATTGTGTTTTATTAATAAGAACAATGAATATTTTCTGCTGTGATTTACATGGCTACTATTAACGGGAAAGAGTCGATTCTATTTCCAGTGAGTCAAATCCTTTGACTCAGCTTACCAATAAGAGTCGATTCTTTCGGCTCCCAATCGACTCACTGCCATTCTTTTCTATACCAGACAAAGTTTGCAAGCTTTGCCTAAATATGGCTGAACTTATTCCATGAAATATGACTTGCAATTAATAAAATAGCATTACTTTGCATTGACTTATTAGATCTATTTAAATAATTGAAAAATCAGTAGGGCAATGCAAATGCGCATTGACAAATATAGTAAACATCCCTGCATTAATGTTGCTGTGTCTGTAGAAAGTAGCTTTCCTTAAATTACACTGTCTATATTACATTAACTTACATTGCCTATTAAAAAAAAACAAGCAAGCAAGCAAACAAGGGCTCATATATTCAAGTCGACTCTCAAGGTTCACCTAAAAGAGCCAGCTCAAAGAGTCGACTCATTTGCGAATCTCTGACTACAGAATAGTAGAACTCCCTCGCAGGACGCCGTTACTGGCTATTCCATTAATTTACTAGCTAACAAGCTTTCAGCATTTGTTTACAGTTGCTAAGCTGCCTTTTTCTAAAATATTTATCCTTGCCTTTCAAACGTTGACAGTGGTGGCAAATGGATGTCCTTCTTTACAGACATGTGTAGATTTTTAAATACATATATTATAAGAATTCTCTCCTTTCCCTTTAAATTATATATATATATATTTTTGCGTAGCTTATGTTGCGACTTCAGCAACAACGTTGCGACACTGTTGTTGTTTATGAGCGGTTGCCATAGTATTGAAGGACCCCAAAGAGCCCACGAATGGAAAGGAGGCCATTTCCTGCCAAAATAAAAATGTGTTTACTGTTCATTAGAATGATTAGATATGCAATAGTTTATGGCTTTTCCAGCGATCATAATTGCGTAAAATAAAAGATTATTTTTCTTTCCCGTTATATCAGCTATCAGTATTCCTGCTTTATCTTCCATTTCATTAAGGCACTATTTAGGCGCCTAAAATATTTTCACACATGATCCCTGAACTTGTTTTTCTGAGCTTGTTTTCCACCCTTCATAAAGTGTGTAACATACAGAAAAATAAGAGCAGCTACTTTAATAATGACATATTACACAGCTTAGTTATGAATACTGATATACTGAACATCGTGAAAACAAACAAGTGTTTGTTATTTTGACATCACAAAATTGAAATATCATGGGCAATATAACCTCTCCAAAGAAGTTGGAGATGTATCACTGTAAAAAATAAATAAATAAACAAGGGTTTCACGATGCGCTAATCTGTATTAATGTTTGTGGGTCATTGGAAAACCATAAGGATTAGAATGATCTGTTACATAAAGCATACCTAGAGAAAGAAGTTGCATTTAAACTGTGTCTAAATAGAGGAATATTGATTCTGAATGCACACCAATAATACAATTCGATGTCTGCGCGTGTATTTGATAAAAGTGAGTCGCGAACACCATGAATGTGCACTTATTAATTTCTAAAACTACATGTACTGAGCTGTACTTCTGTCTCTCTCCCCTCAGAAAGCTTCGTGTACAATAATTTCTGGGTATTGTAGTTGTATCGGGCCTTGCTTATCAGTTGTGAATATTGCGCAGGACAATACCTTCAACTACACTACCCACAATGCACTGCGCGCATGACTGTAGAGCGGTGGTTATCCGGGGATATCGCTGCTGCTAGTTCTCCTCAGTCTATCGTTCTCTCTTTTGGAAGATTGACACAACTAGGTAGGGAAAAGCAAAGAAAGGAAAACAAAACACAGGCCAAAAAAATGGCAGAGCTCGGAGCAGGCAGCCTGTTACAGGGGGATCCTGCTTTAAATGACCAAGAGCAGGAGCTAAACGAGCGTTTGAAGCGGCTCTATCCGGCCGTGAACGAGGAAGAGACCCCCTTACCCCGGTCATGGAGCCCCAAGGATAAATACAGCTACATCGGGCTGTCGCAGAACAATCTGCGGGTACATTATAAAGGTACACAGGCGGGACACTCTCTTTAACGCGGGTTTAACTGTCATGGTTTGGGCCTTGACGTTCTCCAAGGAAACGGGCGCCGTGTTTTTAGTTGAATGTGATTGTGTGTAGAGTCTGAAACCTCCCTGGTCTGCTCTGAGCTGATTTTCCGTCTCTCTGCTTTGTTTCAGCAGAGGAAAAGACAAATTGCCCAAATGGTTGACATGTACAACTAAACCAGCTCAGAGTCCGGCTAGCCATAGAAGCTAGCTAGCTAGCTAACGCAGAAAAACCCCCCAAAACAAACAACAACATGGTTAGAGAGAGAGAGAGAGCGCTGTCTTGTTTTGCAGTATAACGCATTACAACGCTGACTTTGCTAACTTGTTCTCCCAGGAGCATTTTAAACCACGCCAAGCCATGTTTTCCTTACACCAGTCTTCTCCCTCATTTTTACACTAAATTATTCACAGTGTTACCAAGCCCTGTATTGCCCATGGGAATCCAGGTAACATTAACCGGGTAGATACCGCTGAAGCGTTTCCAAACCGCTGATTTATACCTGTGTGTGTGTGTTTTTGATGAGCACCGGAGTGAGCAGGGTGTACAGGACTCTTGTCAGGGAGCTGTCACCAGGCCTGCTGTCGCAAAACCCAAACGATAAGAAACCTGGCTATTTTCTGTGGGATTTAGCGAGAGAGACAGTAGCTAGTTATATTTAGTTACACATCATACTGGAGTGTGTGTGTGTGAACTCAGCCAGGAGGATTAAACATCCGATGAACTCTGTTGTGGAGATTACTGGAACATTTCAAGTGTTTTCAATCCGTGAGCCCTGGCCTTCAGGCCTCTCTCTCTCTCTCTCTCTCTCTCTCCCCCTCTCTGGTTCTCTCTCTCTGTCTCTCTCTCTTTCTGTGTCTGTCTGTCTCTCTCTTTCTGACTCTCTCTTTTACTCTCTCTGTCTCTCTCTCTCTGTCTGTCTCTCTCTCTGTCTGTCTGTTTGTCTCTCTCTCGTTCCCTTGTGTTTACTCGTTGCAGATGTAGTGTGTTGAATGATCACACCTTGTTGAAGTGCCTCTTTTGTTTTTTTATTTTTATTTTATAGCCAACAGTTATAAAATAACTGTTTTTACAACAGTGAACAGTGAATCTGATTTGTTCAGTCTGTCACAATACCGAGCGCATAAAGCTGTGCTGCGTTACCTATTAATGAACCTGTTAGAAAGGGTCAGGGCGCATCGACCCGCTGAAAAATTCCACCGTCGCTCTGAAACCGGTTACGTTCATCCGTCAGACATGGCAAGCAGCGCTACATGATGTCACGCTGATCGCAGTGATGTCACACTGGTCGCAGTGATGTCACGCCGCGACTGCGATGCCTTAACAGCTTTCAGTTTGCGTAGTCTCTTGTTTCCTTTGTACAGATTCCATAAATAGCAACAGCTGCTTTGTTTACTAAATCATACTTCATTTTGTTTGTTTGTTTGCTTAAATAAATGAGATGAAATCAAAGTTTTGTGGCTTTTAGTAGGAATATGTTAGCCTTAAGGTTATCTGTAAGCTAGTGTGCTCCAAAACAATGACACAATTCGCGTTTAGAAGAGATGTGCATTCAAAATTCAGTCTCTCTCTACCACCAATACGGATCAACTATTCTGATGACATCATTCTACACGTCAGATTTTCTGTCCAATCAAATGCTCTGTAGAATCCGTAGTGTTAATAGGTGCGTTCGACTTCATGCGGCGTGGCGCCGACTAATCGGCGGCCAACTTAAATTTTTTGTCCAACTTGAGACAGCGCCGACGCTGCATCACTGCGACGTATAGCGTGAAGGTACCGTGATAAGCATACGGGAGACCCGGCTCCCTCCTCCAGAGCGGCTGCACGGCGACACAGCTGTTTCACGATTGGCCAGACTCGCCCATGATGACGATGACGCGCTTTTCATGTTTATTCTGACACCTTCGGTTCCGCTAAGGCTTGCAAATCTGTATTTTTATAACCGTAAAAACCCTTTTCATGTAATAATCTTAATGTTTATATTGCGTCATGTTTATAAAAAAAAAAAAAACTGATCAAACTTAACCTTTAATTCCATGAAAAGTGTTTCTGGTTGCTACATGTGAAATTCAGATGTCTGTTTATTGGAGAAACATTACATCTAATCCACTTCGTTGAACACACAAGCGAACACGGCACGGGCGTCACTACGGGAAGCGGGAAGTGTCCGACTCGACGGCTCCGTTTTCAACTCCTCCCCCGACCGCAAGCAGAAACTCTCGGCAATCGGGTACGTCCAGCCGCAACCGAAGTCAAACACACCTGTAGATTCCCTGGCTGTGAGGTGAGCTAAATGCTATCGACTATTAAAGGGGGAGGAGCCGCTCGTTATGTCCAGCCCTGACTTCCAGTTGAAATTAAATTTTCACAGCGACTTTACTAATGATTTAGTCACATCATCTCAGAACTGTGTTCCTTTAGTGTTATGATCAATACGATAGTATATCTAGACATAAATACAGAAAAAATATTTTGCCCTTATTTTCACTTAAAACTTTTTCACTTCAGTTCTGGGAAAATTATTATTATTATTATTATTATTATTATTATTTTGGATGACTCATACCTGTACTAGTTCTGTGTGTGTTTACCCATGGGCAGTTTTGGTTTATTGTTATATCGTTTATTCGTTTCGAACAGGGTGGAACTTGCACAAGTTCCTCAGAGTGTTTTACCAACCTGTGGCTAAGGAGTAAGTAATATTGTAACAAGTAGCATAATAATATGTTCACACATCATTGTTCATCAAAGGGCAACAAAGTCATCATTATGATTTCTCCATAGACGATAGGGCCAAAAGTAAGTGGACACCTGACCATCATACCTGTACGTGCTTGTTGAACATCCTATTATAGATTTAGTCCCCGCTTTGCTGTTATAATACCCTCCACTCTTCTGGGAAGACTTTCCACTAGATTTTGGAGCGTGGCTCTGGGGATTTGTGCTTGTTCAACCAGAAGAGTATTAGTAAGGTTAGGCAGTGATGTTGGGTGAGGAGGTCTGTAGAGGCATGTAATCAGCATTCCAGTTCATCACAAAGGTGTCAGGGTCAGGGCTCTGTGCAGGACACTCGAGTTCTTGCACTCCATTTTGGCAAACCATGCCAGTGTCATGCTGAAATGTGCTCGGGCCACTTGGTTCCAGTGAAGGGAAATCTTTAAAGCTGCAGTCTACAAAACTTTCTTGTGCTCAAACTTTGTGCCAACAGTTTGTGGAAGGTTCACATATATACTATCTCACAAAAGTGAGTACACCCGTCACATTTTTGTAAATATTTGATTATATCTTTTCATGTGACAACACTGAAGAAATGACACTTTGCTACAATGTAAAGTAGTGAGTGTACAGCTTGTGTAACAGTGTAAATTTGCTGTCCCCTCAAAATAACTCAACACACAGCCATTAATGTCTAAACCGCTCGCAACAATGTGAGTACACCCCTAAGTGAAAATGTCCAAATTGGGCCCAATTAGCCATTTTCCCTCCCTGGTGTCATGTGACTTGTTAGTGTTACAAGGTCTCAGGTGTGAATGGGGAGCAGGTGTGTTAAATTTGGTGTCATTGCTCTCACACTCCCTCATACTGGTCACTGGAAGTTCAACATGGCACCTCATGGCAAAGAACTCTCTGAGGATCTGAAAAAAAGAATTGTTGCTCTACATAAAGATGGCCTAGGCTATAAGAAGATTGGCAAGACCCTGACACTGAGCTGCAGCACAGTGGCCAAGACCATACAGCAGTTTAACAGGACAGGTTCCACTCAGAACAGGCCTCGCCATGGTCGACCAAAGAAGTTGAGTGCACGTGCTCAGCGTCATATCCAGAGGTTGTGTTTGGGAAATAGACGTATGAGTGCTGCCAGCAATGCTGCAGAGGTTGAAGGGGTGGGGGGTCAGCCTGTCAGTGCTCAGACCATACGCCGCACACTGCATCAAATTGGTCTGCATGGCTGTCGTCCCAGAAGGAAGCCTCTTCTAAAGATGATGCACAAGAAAGCCCACAAACAGTTTGCTGAAGACAAGCAGACTAAGGACATGGATTACACTGGAACCATGTCCTGTGGTCTGATGAGACCAAGATAAACTTATTTGGTTCAGATGGTGTCAAGCGTGTGTGGCGGCAACCAGGTGAGGAGTACAAAGACAAGTGTGTCTTGCCTACAGTCAAGCATGGTGGTGGGAGTGTCATGGTCTGGGGCTGTATGAGTGCTGCCGGCACTGGGGCGCTACAGTTCATTGAGGGAACCATGAATGCCAACATGTACTGTGACATACTGAAGCGGAGCATGATCAGTATGCAGTATTCCAGCATGATAACGACCCCAAGCACACCTCCAAGACAACCACTGCCTTGCTAAAGAAGCTGAGGGTGAAGGTGATTGAGATTTTCAGTGGAATGATCATAAAGGTGTTGTTTTTTCTCTCTCTTGTGCATATTAACGTTGTTAATATGGAAAGATTTGATGACTGCAGCCTAGATTGTGAATTAAATTAATTAAATGACCAATTCAGAATATTACCTCTGTGTCTCTCCACTCAAAATGCAGGAGTGTTTCATACTCATCAGTTTAAATTTACAGACTGCACAGTAACGGTGTCATCTGTATGAGCTGTATTATGAAGGAATTTCCTTTTTCATCAGTATAATATCATGAATAGAAGGACATTATTATTATTATTAATATTATTATCATCGCTGCAAGTTAATATCTGATAATGCTGCTTATTTGAGATTTGATTAGTATTGACAGAAGCATGCGCTTCTCAGCTCGGCTCTCTGTCCTAATCTGGATCTGGGCACGTTTAGTCCCAACGCGTTTGCAGCAGCTCTGCTTCGTATAGGATTTAAGCTGCTGCTCCCCCTTGCCCTGGTGATTTCAGTGCTATTTTGGCTAGTGTGCCCCGTTTCCGTTTCTGAATGCTGCGCTGAGGCTGATTTGTTGGAGTCGCTGCTTTGTCAAGATAAGAGCTGTCTCGGCTTTAATTAGGATAGCAGGATGGCGCGACAGTCCACAGTGCTAAGGCTCTCTGTTAGAAATCTCTCAGATTTTGTATTGAGGTTTGTGGAGAGTATTTGAGGTATAGGTCGTGTAACAGCTGAACGTTTACTAGATTCAGTTTATGGTTTTGTGCCCCCATACCAAAACCGAAAGAGCCCTGAAACAAGAAGCAAGAAGACGATCATGCTCAGCATTGTATCAAAATGTCATAGGTTATAGTGGAACAAAGGCTGCTGGGATTACATTTATTATATTTGGCAGATGCCTTTAACTAGAGCAACTTTTATCTTATTCACACATCTGAGCAATTGAGGGTTAAGGGCCTTGCTCAAGGGCCCAACAATGGCAGCTTGACAGTGCTGAGGTTTGAACTCATGACCGTCTAAGCAGTAAACCAACACCTTAACCACTGAGCTACCACTGTGGTATGTCAAACTATAGCATCTACACGAGTGGGATGTCAAACTATAGGGATGTCAAACTATAGGGATGTCAAACTATAGCATCTACACGAGTGGGATGTCAAATTATAGGGATGTCAAACTATAGGGATGTCAAACTATAGCATCTAAACGAATTAAGCACAGTTAATAATGCAGATTTAAATGATGTGGCAACAAAAATTTGTGAACACACACGTGCACACACCTGTAGGAACTGAACTAGCTAAATTTTGGTCTACATGGTGTGTGTGTGTGTGTGTGTGTGTGTGTGAGTGTGATAATTTAATGCTGTATTCAAGAAGTTGCACCTTGTAATTCCCCTCCTACAACTGGCAAAACCCACAGAAAACACCCCCTCAACCCATCAACTTAGGGTGGTCTTCTCCACAACCAGCTCCTTCCCTGTTTCCTTCCCTGAGTGTCTTGGCCATACTAATCACTGTCTTGAGAACCTAATCATCAACATTAGAGTTATCACTAGCGTTAACCGTCTAGCTTGTTGCTAAGCTACTTGCTGTAGGCCACTGTTGTTGCTGTGCTGCAATTTCAGTCCAAAATGAGTGGATGTTTGATTTTCACTACAGTACAGTAGAACAGTACCAATATCCCCTCGGTCCTGTTACTGTACAGTGCAGTTTAAGTAGCTTTATATGAGCTTTATGTGCTCTGATGGATCAAACAAAAGACACGCTTCCATGGAGGTGTCTATTATGTAGAGGTGTATATAATATACAGTGGGGGAAATAAGCATTGAACGCGTCAACATTTTTTTCAGTAAGTATATTTCCAATGAGGTTATTCACATGAAATTATTACCACACTTTGGTATTAACTCAAGAAATCCACACATATTCACAACATAAATGAAGTTATGTGTAATAAAGTGGAATGTCACAGGAAAAAAGTATTGAACACGCTAAGAAAAAGCAATTCTCCAAGGCAAGGAACCAGCTGAAATCCATAAGTAGTTATACCCACTATCTGTGCAAATTAATATTAGCTGGTTTAGTAAATTGATGGTCTATAAAAAGGCTTTTTGTTACCAAGGTGTCACAAGAAACATCTCATGATGGATAAAAGCAAAGAGTTCTCTCAAGACCTTCGCAACCTTATTTCTGCGAAACATACTGATGGAATCGGATACAGACATATTTCAAAACTTCTGAATTTTCCAGTAAGCACCATTGGGGCCATTATCCACAAGTGGAAGCAACATCACTCCGTCATCAACCGGCCACGCACAGACGCTCCTCGCAAGATTTCTGAAATATGATTAGAAGAATCGGTCAAAATCACACCCGAATACTGCGGCCAGTTAATTTCTTCATACGGGAAGTGTCTTGAAGCTGTCACTACAAACAAAGGCGTCCCCACTAAGTTCTAAATAAATTTCAGTTAGCGTGTTCAATACTTTTTTCCTGTGTTATTCCTCTTTATTACACATAACTTCATTTATGGACTTTAATGTTGCAAATTCTTTATATTTCTGGATTTCTTGAGTTAATACTTGGGATGCACCGAAATGAAAATTATTGGCCGAAGCCGAAACCGAATATGATGAAAAACTTGGCCGAATACCGAACACGTTTTTTGCGTTTTTTCCATTTATTTTGCCATTTTTTTCACCATTGCATAAATTAAATAGTCAAAATGTGCTTTTTACTATTTTGTCCTGCTTTTCAAAGGAAAAAATCAATTACAAAAACTACAATTTCAAAATATGTATTTAACACTGAACATTTGTTTTTTCATTCCAGCAGGCATAGGCTACCAACAAGGCACAATGTAACTTTAAATAAATAAATGAGTAAAATAAAAATATTTTGATGTGGTCATCTTTGAGCCCCCCTTGAATAGCCTATGTTAGTCTATAACTGACTGCTGAAAGAATGGAACACTTTGTAGCCTACAACAAAAAAGTGCATTGACGAGTGCTAAAAATGGTTCTATTCGGTTCTATACAGCTGATTATATTGGGGATATATACCACTCGCGTCCCTGTACACCTCGCGGAGTATTATAGTAGATATAGTATAGTTAGATACGTTGTTAATGTTATGTTCCCTTAAATAAATACGTCTTTACCTGCTTCCGTACTCTACTCCCTTACGTCTCGCGACGTGACAGAATACTCCGGAACAGAAACAAAACAAATGCACGTGTCCACAGTAAACAATGTCACGGTTGTCAACATCCGAAGAGCATGTGCTCGTGCAAGTAGCTCATGCATGCGTGCACCCCCTCATCGCTCCGAGATCGCTGCAGGAAGTGGAGGTTGTGAAATATGCGTATCTCACTCTGGTGCTAGGCTATTTTGGCGCGTCATCAAACACGTCATTGTTCGGTCAAATTTATTCGGCCTTTTAATTTCTTCTGCCGAACATCCGGTGCATCCCTAGTTAATACTGATGTCTGGTGAAAATATCATGTGAATAGCCTCGTTGGAAATATATTTACTGAAAAAAATGTTGATGCGTCCAATACTTATTTACTTTATAATATTTATAACTTTATATTTATTTATAACTTTACACAATGAACACAGATAAAGATTATAAAACAGTGTTTGGTTATGGAAAGCATGTAATTATGACCTGCCTCATTACAAATTCATGTTCATTTTAGTTTTCTACTTACTTCAGATATAAACCTTTTTCTTTTCTATTACAATTCTCAACGGTGATGTAGCAGCTCACGCGGCAAAACATGAAGCGAAATGCCGACTTCATGAACTATCATAATTATATGCAATTGAATTCTGAGCCTGTGTAATTATGACTCTGCAGATTAGAAATGGGAGTGTGGACGAGTTTTTACTCGGTCCCACTAGGATTCTACGATTGCAGAAATTAACGCGAAATCAAGGTAACTGCAATATTCGCAGGATTTTGCAATTTTTCTAAATTTCCGCAGATCTGGGAAAGACGCGTCATGTGACGTCGTCACGCCACGCATTCAGTCGAAGCCCTCTTCAATTCACGTACGTCGAACATGAGTACAGCTAAAAGGTCTCATTTACCAACGAACATCGCCGTTAAAGACCGCGCAAAACAATTTCATGCGTTCGCGATTTCGCCAGTTCAAGTAGTTATCTGCAGAAAAACAAATTTGTGACCGCTAACATCACAAAAAAACGCTGCAAAATCCTGTACGGACTGGTTTACTTCTTTGCTTTGACGTTAATTGCACTCGTTTGGATACTGTAGTTTGACATCTTGCTTTAGTATGATCTCCTTCCCCTTTCCTTCCTCTGTTCTGCAAGCATTCAAAGCAAATCAAATACCAACAAACACCACGTTCCTCACAAGATGTCTGCTGCCTCCAAAATGCAATGTGGCATGATGTAACTCTATATTCTTGTAGTCTGTAAGTCAGTCAGTTCCTGCTTCTAGTCCGACAGTGTGAACTTGCTAGCCAGCGTTTGCAGAAAAGGAATCGAAGCTTCTGTTTTTACCAGTGGAAGGATGAACAGACCGATGGGTTTGCTCGTTATGCTCCTTGTTCGGCCGTGAAGAGGAATTTGTGCGTTCTAAACAGCCAGTCATGCATGTTCCCTGACACTGCCAGATTGTCGTGGCTTCTTTTTAGTGTCCGGGCGCAAGCCTGGGAAGCTGCGTTTGCTGACACTGGCACGCCACTCCTCGTCCCTTTGTTTCCCTCTTATCGTTTTCCCCTGTTCCTGGATTTATTTCTGTCTCGTCGCACTGTGAACGTGCACCGCGTCGTCAATTCTGCCATTCGTTCCCAGTGGAAAGCCTTTGAGTACAATGAGTTTAGTCGTGCGACTCCTTCATCCTTAAAAGAAATATGACTCAAGCGTGTGTTGGTATTTAGATTCCTGTCTTGTTCAGAAGACAAGAGTTCATTCATGAAGGGAATATGGCCTGAACGTGAACATGAGAATCTTTTGTGTTTGGGATTTAATAAGGTTTCCTTTTTAATGAACGATGAAGCCGTTTCGCAGTAGTCGGTTGATAAGGACACATAAAGTGGGCTTGGGGGAATCAATATTCTGTAAATAAGACTATACAGCAGCTCTGGCACACAAAAAAGTGATCAAGTGCTGTGTCTTAGAGGTTGAAGGTGTTATCTGTTCACTAGTGACAGGCCTATGATTATGCAAAGTGGATGTAAGCTCTGCGAGGGTGTGCACGAGCGAGAAGGACGCACACATGGTGAAATAGAAAATCCACCAGGGTCGTCTTGCGCCTCTGTGCTCTTAGATCGCATGTGTTTTTCTGTCGTTTATATAAATAGAACAGAGTATGTGAGCGGACGGGGCAGGAGTGGGCGCATATGTGTGCATTTTTTGAGTTTGCGTGGGTGTCCCTATTTGTGTGTGTGTGGGATTAGCACATACAGGGTTGTCTGACGGTGCTCTGCTCATGTAAGTGAGCTATAAATAGGTTTTGTGCATGTGTGAGCAATGTAATGTTTTATTATGGATGTTTGTCTGGAGGCCTGCTGTGGCTCAGAGGACATGAGAAGCTAAAAATAAGGTTGATTTAATATTGCTACTGTGTTCAGGGAGGATGAATATTCACTCAGTTTATTAGGCGTAATATAATAGCTCAGCATAATAATAGACCGGAGTAATGCGGTATGAGCAGCCAGCGTGTTGTTAGCACAGCTCCATATTTGTAACTGCATCATTTCCAGTTGCGTGAAGTGACACTTTTTTTTTTTTTTATGGACATAGAGGGCTTCTCGGATAACGCTTTATATATATATATATATATATATATATATATATATATATATATATATAAATATATATATATATATATATATATATATATATATAAATATATATATATATATATATAAATATATATATATATATATATATATATATATATATATAAATATATATATATATATATATATATAAATATATATATATAAATATATATATAAATATATATATAAATATATATATATAAATATATATATAAATATATATATATAAATATATATATATATATATATATAAATATATATAAATATATATATATATATATATAAAAATATATATATATATATATATAAATATATATATATTTTTATATATATATTTTTATATATATATATATATATATATATATATATATATATATATATATATATATATAAATAATATGAGTTCAGAATGACCTACATGCATACATACATAGTCGGCACTAGAGATGCATGAATGCCGTTTGTTTGGAGTTTGAGATGCATGTTTTTTTGGTTCTGGTTGATACTGAAATAAATAACCTACTTAGTATTAATCAATCAGGGCATCATGGCACACGTTCTATTTAGCACCCATATAGCTAAATGAACAGCTATAAACCTACTCGGATACTCACCTCACATTCAGCCTAAACACTCAGCGAGCGAAAGCAAACTGACACCCGGGCCCGTATCTATACGCGGATCAAGACCGTAAGATCTAGGATATGTCTGCAGGGAAAAGTGGATCCTAAATCAGTCTCTGTCCCTGACACTTCAATACAAGCCTTTGGAGTTTGGCCACTTTTTGGCTTTTGGTAGTTATACACTGGATAGGACAATCATTACATTATCTTTTTAAATGTGCTGCTCGGTCATCGTCTGATATGACCCACGGATTATGAATATTGCATCAGGCTTAAGAGAAGGTCTTCGGGTGTGATCTGAAAATCTAAACCTAGACCTCGTTCTGTTTTTAGTTACACACTATTGTGGTGTGTTTTACTGGCAACCAATGCGCAGCAGGTTGTCTGAAAGTATCATAAATATATATTTTATTTTAGTTTTCACATCTTTTAGATTTTAAATGTCAAGAATGCATTAATTAATTACATGTGAAGTTTCACATTGTTGTTGTTATTGAAAATTGAAACCTAGAAATTAGGTTTCATAGAAAAATGAAACCTAATTTTAATATATAACAAGAATATATATACTATTATAATATATAATAATGTAAATATTTTAGCATGTTGGGTAAAATATTGTGTTGTCACGAGCATCCTCACCTCCAAGCCTTGTGCCTAAGACTGGTCTGAAAATTGAAGCTGAAA
Source organism: Ictalurus furcatus (assembly GCF_023375685.1). Classification (NCBI taxonomy): domain Eukaryota; kingdom Metazoa; phylum Chordata; class Actinopteri; order Siluriformes; family Ictaluridae; genus Ictalurus; species Ictalurus furcatus. The sequence continues at coordinate 15,130,213 of NC_071258.1, forward strand.
GACGGAAAATATTTAGTGAAATCAAAGAAATAATTGGAGGTTGAGCAGGAAGCAACCATTTTACTTGCAGTTACAGTACAACGGTCTGAATAGAAATGACGTTACTGCTGCTAATTTTGTTTGGGAAGCTCTTCACTCAGAATAGTTATTTAGCTTAATTTCAGGCCCCTGTTTACATTTGTCTGGCTCTGAGACACAGTGCCCTCCACTAATATTGGCACCCTTGGTAAATATGAGCAAAGAAGGCTGTGAAAAATTGTCTTCATTGTTTAACCTTTTGATCTTAAAAAAAAAAAATCACAAAAATACTCTGCTCTCATGGATATCAAACAACTGCAAACAAAGCAAGGTATATAAAAAAAACAAATACATTTGTTAAATATAGGTGTGCAACAATTATTGGCACTCTATTAGTCAATACTGTGTCAGTACCCTTTTAGTCAGTACTTTGTGCTACCTCCCTTTGCCAAGATAACAGCTCTGAGTCTTCTCCTATAATGCCTGATGAGGTTGGAGAATACATGGCAAGGGATCTGAGACCATTCCTCCATACAGAATCTCTCCAGATCCTTCAAATTTCGAGGTCCACGCTGGTGGACTCTCCTCTTCAGTTCACCCCACAGGTATTCTATGGGTTTCAAGTCAGGAGACTGGGATGACCATGGCAGGACCTTGATTTTGTGGTCAGTAGACCATTTTTGTGTTGATTTTTATGTGTTTTGGATCATTGTCCTATTGGAAGATCCAACCACGGCCCATTTGAAGCTTTCTGGCAGAGGCAGTCAGGTTTTCATTTAATATCTGTTGATGTTTGATAGAGTCCATGATGCCATGTATCCTAACAAAATGTCCAGGTCCTCTGGCAGAAAAACAGCCCCAAAACACCATATTTAATCACAGCCACCACCATATTTAACCATGGGCATGAGGTACTTTTCCATATGGCTACCTCTCTGTGTGTGCCAAAACCACATCTGGTGTTTATTACCAAAAAGCTCTATTTTAGTTTCATCTGACCATAGAACCCGATCCCATTTGAAGTTCCAGTAGTGTCTGGCAAACTGAAGATGCTTGAGTATGTTTTTGGATGAGAGTAAAGGCTTTTTTTCTTGAAACCCTTCCAAACAACTTGTGGTGATGTAGGTGACTTCAGATTTGGAGACTTTGTGACCCCAAGACACAACTAACTTCTCCAATTCTCCAGCTGTGATCCTTGGAGATTTTTTGGCCACTCGAACCATCCTCTTCACAGTGCGTTGAGACAATACAGACACACGTCCTCTTCCAGGTTGATTCATAACATTCCCAGTTGATTGGAACTTCTTCATTATTGCCCTGATGGTGGAAATGGGCATTTTCAATGCTTGTACTATTTTCTTATAGCACTTCCCATGTTGTTAAGCTCAACAACCTTTTGTTGCACATCACAGATTGGTCTTACACATTGTTATGAATGACTAAGGGAATTTGGCCTATGTGTTACTTTATATTTATACCCCTGTGAAACAGGAAGTCATGGTTGAACAGTTTCCTGTTCCTAGTCACCCAGGTGTACTATAAAAATGTAAAATCGTAGTGGGAATGTACTTCAAACATATTTTTCCTCATATGAAATCACTTTTTTTCTTTTTTTTAATCTTTTTTTTTTATAAACCTGTGTTGTGTTTACAATTGTTTTATATCCATGAGAGCAGACTATTTTTGTGAATTTTTTTAGCAGAAGATCAAAAGGTTGAACAATAAAGACAAATTTTCACAGCCTTCTTTGTTCATATTTACCAAGGGTGCCAATATTAGTGGAGGCCACTGTAGGTTCCACTCCCACCTTAAGCACAGCAAGTTGACTGTTCTTCGTACATGGGTTACTGAATTAGCTAGATTGGATTGTTGACCTTTTTGACATGATCCTGTTTTTTTTTCCATTCTTTGAAGCTGTTGTCGGACTTGTTAGCAAGACGACAAAACCACGAAGTCGGACCTGCTCAGATGCAGGCTTATTCCACATTTTTCTTATTACATTTTTTGCTTCGGAGCTTCACGTTAACAGTGATGTGGCTCCCTTGCTTTCTGTCACAGTAAATGGAGATTTGTTCTCGAGTCCTTTGACGTTCATACGAAGTCTAACAACATGTGTCTGACTTTAAGGAACACCCTGTCCCAAATCTAAAACTTAACCGTTGATACATTTGATATAGACATGCCTACTCATGTCTTACAGCGATGACGCAGCAGTCTTTGTTTGAATACCATTGATGCACTGATCATGGTTTCGAATCTCAATATATCTGCCCTTTCCAGGCAAAATAGGATTGCACAGTTATCTCAACCAATTAAATCCAGCTATACTAATCGATGTCTGAAGTGCTTTTAAAGAACCATGATCTAGGTCATTTTGTTTTCTTTGATTTGTTCAGCAACATATGAAGAACGGGGTTCGGCTCGGATCTGCCAGGTTTCCGAGGCATATAGTTTCAACAGAGGGCGTGAGGTTAAGAATTGCCAATGCTGGCGTTACAAATGTGAGTCTCGTTGTCGGCAACAGAAGTGTCTAGACGTTACAAACCGCCCCTTTAAAGCGTTTGGCTCTGACCAGCACAGGCACTGACACCCAGTGGGGAAAGGTATAGACAGCATAGCCTGTGTGATATTTCTGTGGCACTCGCCCGTATCGCCGTAATGGTCCTTGCCTTTCTGCTCAGCTCTAGCGTGGCTGACAGAAATGAGTTTTTTTTAGTTTCTTTAATCAGATTGATGTTTTAATAGGCTTGGACGTGTTGTAGACTTGCTGATGTAGCAAAACAACAACAAAGCCACTGTGTTTGTGCACGCGGGGTCGACAGCACCTGCAGTACACGGGGAAGTTTAGAGTAGTTATGGTGATGGTGACTAAGTTCCAACTTATACACTACTAAATAGTGCTATTAAACAGCATTTTACCAAAAATAGCATTTAAAATACAATAGCAGTCTTAGCTGAATGCATTGACGATGAAATCACTTTTGTTTACTGGTGTGTGCTGTGTATAAATATACCCTGGCTGTCAGTCATGAGTAGGGTTGCACAGTGTACTGGTACTACGGTAATATTGCGATATTAATGCTTCAAAATACTATATTTTAAACGGTAGTATCATCAATACGGTAGAACTGTAAGTAATGTTGTATCTGCGGCAGTTAATACTATTTTCTCAAAAAACGACTTATTCATTCTCATTAATAAAGCTTTCAGAGGAAAATTTGTTTTGTCTGTTTTCATTTATATGTATTTCTGTAAATGTGGTTCATTTTGTAGATTTAAATTATGAATGAACACAATATTGCTTGGGATCGTGATAGTTCAGCTGGTATAATATGGTAAGGTGTTTACGGTCTCGTGGCAACCCTAGTCAGAAGTAAGTCATAAAATGTGCCAGAATACGCTCTTCTAAGAACCAGATTCCCCAAAGTGTTGTATTCCTCTTACACCACAAAACAACAATTCACCAACAATTACAATGTTGGGGGTTTTTTTTTGTTTTTTTTACATTCATTTTTTATCCATATTTTAAAAATTAAAGATTGGACTCATCATACGTTTTCCCCCTTTAATAATCTACAACAGTTACTTCCTGCTATTGTCACTCACCTTATAGCAGCTATAAACATTCTCATTCTCGCACCAGCCTTTCTTTTTCTTTCTCTTAAATTGAATTTTTTTTTTTAAATTGCAGTTTGTCATGTTAACAAGAAACCTGAAAGTGCAGTCCTGTGTCCTAAAGACAGACATATGAGACACTTTAAAGGTGTAATAGTCAAATTTATTTCTTGTACAAATAACTTGAGCAATACGTAGAACATGATTTAAAAAAAAATGGTTTCAACCATGATCTTGAGGGGAAAAAAAGTATTAATTCCACTTCATTTAAATTCTTTGCCTTAATCTTTAAAGATTTCCTGTTTGCTAGTAAGCGAGCTAACGTTATGCTAACCGCTGTGTGTAAATACTAAAATCAAGGTGATTTTGAATTTGGCTTGTTGAAGTTCATATACTGGAAAACATTGAAAATAGCCATTTTCTACAACCCCAATTCCAGAAAAAAGTTGGGACGCTGTGTAAAATGTAAATAAAGCAGAATGCAGTGATTTGCAAATCTCATAAACCCATATGTTATTCACCATAGAACATAGAAAACATATCAAATGTTTAAACTGAATAAATGTACCATTTTAAGAAAACAAATAAGGTAATTTTGAATTTGATGGCTGCAAAACGTCTCAAAAAGTTGGGATGGGGTCAACAAAAGGCTGGAAAAGTACGTGTTATTGAAAAGAGACAGCTGGAGGAACATTCTGCAACTAATTAGGTTAATTGGCAACAGGTGAGTAACATGATTGGGTATAAAAAGAGTATCTTAGAGAGGCAGAGTCTTTCAGAAATAAAGATGGGTTGGAAGCATATGCTGCTCTAAAACCTGTATATACCTTTCAGCATTGATGGTGCCTTTCCAGATGTGCAAGCTGCCCATTCCATAGGCACTAATGCACCCCATACCATCAGAGATGCAGGCGTTTGAACTGAGCGCTGATCAAAAGCTGGATGGTCCCTCTCCTCTTTAGTCCTCTTTAGTTTAGAGGATGCGGCGTCCATGGTTTCCAAAAAGAATTTAAAGTTTTCAATTCGTGTGACCACAGAACAGTTTTCCACTTTGCCTCAGTCCATTTTAAATGAGCTGTGGCCCAGAGAAGATGGCGGCGTTTCTGGATCATGTTCACATATGGCTTCTTCTTTGCGTGATAGAGCTTTAGCCAGTATTTGTGGATGGCATGGCGAACTGTTTTCACAGACACTGAGTTCTGGAGGTGTTTCTGAGTCCATGGAGTGATTTCCATTACAGAATCATGTCTGTTTTTAATGCAGTGCCGCCTGAGGACCCGAAGATCACGGGCATGCAATATTGATTTTCACCCTTGTCCCTTGCGCACAGAGATTTCTCCAGATTCTGAATCTTTTGATGACATTATGTACTGTAGATGATGATATATTCATAGTCTTCGCAATTTTACTTTGAGGAACATTATTATGGAATTGTTCCACAAATTGTAGACGCAGTTTTTCACAGATTTGGTGAACCTCTGCCCATCTTTACTTCTGAAAGACTCTGCCTGTCTAAGATACTCTTTTTATACCCAATCATGTTACTGACTAACCTCCAGCTGTTTCTTTTTACTAACACTTAGTTTATCAGCCTTTTGTTGCCACATTCCAACTTCTTTGAGACGTGTTGCAGCCATCAAATTCAAAATGACCTTTTTTTCTTAAAATGGTACATTTTCCTCAGTTTAAACATTTTACATGTTTTCTATGTTCTATTGTGAATAACATATGGGTTTATGAGATTTGCAAATCATTACATTCTGTTTTTATTTACACTTATTTACATTTTATACAGCGTCCCAACTTTTTTGGAGTTGGGGTTGTATCTAGTGCTGCTTGAATTATAAAAAGTCAATAAATACGCTAAATAACTTTGAAGTGTTTATTTTCAATAGAACACGAATACAATCCTATAACATAAAATACGACAGCACATGGCTTAATGAACATGTAGTGTCTTAATGGGCCGCAGTTCAGTCACTATTTCATACTCGTTCCGTTGTCTGACAACACAAATAGAAAAATGAGTAAATGAGAACAGCTTTATTGGGAATTTGACTGCATTAAAATACAGCATGTGAGCACAGAGAGTAGGAGAGAAGCACACAGATGTAAAGGGCTGACACTGGGCAGAATGCAAAAATGGCATGATGGCTTAATGAATATGTTAATTAGTACATGACATTATCTCGCAACGTTTAACTATTTTCCACTGAATGTTGTTGCCAACAGTGCTCCTGTCACTCGCTGGAGTATACTGACATTATACTGGAGTATACTGACGTTATGGTGAAGAAGAAGATGCCTACGAAATGCAAATTAAGTCCAGCACTGCTGGGAAAGGCACAATATATACATTGGTTTCTTCTTCTTTCTTTTTTTTTTTTTTACTTATTCTTTTTCTTCCACTTCTTATTCTTATTCTCATTATTTTATTCTTCTTATTCTTCTTCTACTTATTATTATTAAAAAGGTTTTTGGGGAAAAAAAGAAGAAATAAAGAATATGTTTGACTGACATCTCTTGTATAGTCCTTGAAAACAAAAAAAATAGTACTGGAAAGTCATGGAATTTCATTATGAAGCATCTGCACGAATCCTGTAAAATTAGCCGTGTTTGATCCCAAGCGAGCTAACGTTCCCAATTTTAGGGTTTTTTTTTTTTTTTTAAGTTAATTTCCAAATTTTTTTGTTATTTATTGTGTTCATTCTTAATACTCTGCATGATTTCATTGCTCTAGGGAACAATATATAAAATATGTAAGGCATTGAATTAGTTGCTTGCCAGTTGTTCTGGAGTTTTCCTAATAGCCAGTTATTCATTCTCATTAATAAAGTATTCAAAGGGAAATCTGGTTTGTCTGTTGAATTATGAATGAACACAATATTGTGTGTTATCGTGATACTTGAGCTGGTATAGTATCGTACAATATGTTTATGGTATCGTGACAACCCTACTTTACAGACAGCTTCACTATATAAACAGTTAAATATTTGTTTATTATTGATACGTGGAGTGTCCCTGCGCAGGAATTGTTACTATAGAAATGATTGACATATTAATAGCAATCTGTAATATTTCTTAAATAAAGCACTCCCGTCAGACCTACTGGTAGAAAATGAATCAACACCTGACCAATCAGAGTCAAGAATTTAGCAGCACTGTAGTATAATATTAGATATGACAATTGTACTCATTCCTGTGATTCATTACACAAGTAAACTTTGGCAGTATTTATAGAACTGAATGGAACGTATTGATTGTGACCTTTTTATGTTTTAGTTCTACAAGCGTATGTGTTGATAATTACTAATGCACTGTTTAGGCTTTGGGCGTCTTCTTACAGTCACAGTTGTGTGTGTGTGTGTGTGTGTGAGAGAGAGAGAGAGAGACCTTTGTCTGGTTGCGAAATAATGATGGGCCTATTTCCAGGCCCAGGTTCTAGGTTTGGTCTCATGTGGTTTCAATAAATAGGTTACATATTCAGTTTTAAGAAAGATTGCTAATCAAGGTGTAATTTTGCCTAGTTGTTTCTGAATATAACATGATGGACTGGGAGAGCTTATCTCGGATCAGTATTCACTCTGTCTGTCATAGGTGTCTGTCAGAAGTGTGTGATCACAAGGTTTTACATGCTTTGAAATGAAAAACACAGTGTTCACTCTGATCCAAAACGAAAACACAATTCGTCTGTTTGCCCGAGCATACTAATTGATACAGCATCTCATTGGAGTGATGATGGTATTACAGTTAGATTACAGGTTTCCACTGAACAGAACGGCAGAACTGTCCATGGTTTTTGGTAATGGCAGCATGTAATTTGAGAAAGGTAACTGCCTTTGAATTCTCTGTGGAGGAAAAACCCTGAATCAATGACTCATTGTTTTCTACTTATGCGCTCCCTTTTCCAGGTCACGGCAAAAACCACAAAGACGCAGCATCCGTGCGAGCTACCCACCCAATCCCCGCTGCCTGTGGTATCTACTACTTCGAGGTGAAGATTGTCAGCAAAGGGAGGGATGGGTAAGTGTTTTCAAAGCTGGAATTGGTGGTCTGATGGAGGAACGTAAACAGTAGAACTGGGCAGAATGTCACAGACAGCTTTCATCAAACTAATGCTGCTTTCATGGTGCCTTGTAAGTGGTACTTTGCGAGTTGTAATAACGTCATTTCCCTCCTCAGGATGTTGGACGTGCAAAGTGGAAATTCAGTGCAAATTGGAGGGGTTGTTTTTGGTGCTTTTTACCGGTTGCAGGCAGGGAATTACAAGTTGCAACTTGAGGATAATAGCGCAATAGTCCTATCACATGTGCCATTGCAGAAAAGTGGGAACTGGTTTTAATGAATGGCTGTACAGTACGTATGGTAATGCTATAATGTGGAGAATTTCCTAAATGGGATTTAAGGCTTGGCAAGATGCCCATCGAATAGAAATTAGGGGTGTAACGATACACAAAATGAAATTCGATAAACATTGGTGCTGTCTTGATGATGAAATACATTTGTGTTCCTTTTAGCAGAATATAATAAAAACAAAATCTGTGCGTTAGCTTTGTTTCCTTCTCATGCTGTGGACAGCCATGTTGATTTGATGTCACTTGCTGAGCTCTGAATTGAGGAGACCATCCTGAGTTCACAAGTAGAAATTGAGCCTTTAGTTGAATGGCTTTAGTTGTTTTGCTGAGAGTGATGTAGCTCTAGATGTGTTTTTGAATGCTGCGTTCTCCACTACCAAATATGGACTTCCCCATCGCCATGATGATTTCTTTAGCCTGGATTGAATCAGTGTGGAAAGGCTCCGTGAATGTGCTGTAGCAGTACATAGTTTGGTGTGTGTATCTGTGTGTGTGCGCCTGTGTCTCTGTGTTTTGTCTCGTTTTAAAAACAGACACAGGAAGGTGATGTTGGATTTGTTTGCGGTATTAATGCTTATGTACAGTGGGGGAAATAAGTATTAAACGCGTCAACATTTTTTTCAGTAAATATATTTCCAATGAGGCTATTGACATGAAATTTTCACCAGACATCAGTATTAACTCAAAGAATCTGGAAATATAAAGAATTCACAACATTCAAGTCCATAAATGAAGTTATGTGTAATAAAGAGGAATGACACAGGAAAAAAGTATTGAACACGCTAACTGAAATTTATTTTATACTTACTGGAGAAGCCTTTGTTTGTAATGACAGCTTCAAGACACTTCCTGTATGAAGAAATTAATCGGCCACAGTATTCGGGTGTGATTTTGGCCCATTCTTCTAAATTTATTGTCTTTAAATCTTGTTCAATTGGATTCAAGTCAGGTGATTGACCTTGCCTTTCTAACACCTTGATTATTTTTTCCTCTGATACCAATTGAGAGTTTCCTTTGCTGTATGCTTTGGATTGTTGTCCTGCTGGAAGGTCCACCCACGTCTCATCTTCATCGTCCTGGTGGATGGCAGCAGATTCTTCTCAAGAATCTCCCGGTAAAGGGCTCCATTCATCGTTCCTTCAATTATATGAAGTCTGCCAGTACCGTGTGATGAAAAACAGCCCCACACCATGATGCTTAGACCTACAAACTTCACTGTTGGTATAGGGTTTTAAAGGTGATGTGCAGTGCCATTTCTTCTCCAAACATTGTGTGTAGTATTACAGCCAAAAAGGTTTCATAGGCTTTCCATAGGCTTATCCAAATGAGTTGTAGCAAACTTTAAAGAGCTTCGACATGCCTTTTCTTTAGTAATGGAGTCTTGTGGGTGAGCGTGAGCAGTGGAGTGCATTGCCTTTTGTTTTCTCTGTGACGATGGCACCTGCTGCGTCCAGGTGTTTCTGGAGGTCTTTTCGAGTGATCCTTGGCTCTTGGGCTACTCTTGTGACTATTCTTCTGACTCCCTGGTCAGAAATCTTGCGAGGAGCGTCTGTGCGTGGCCGGTTGATGACGGAGTGATGTTGCTTCCACTTGTGGATAATGGCCCCAATGGTGCTTATTGGAAGATTCAGAAGTTTTGAAATATGTCTGTATCCGATTCCATCAATATGTTTTGCAGCAATAAGGTTCTGAAGGTCTTGGGAGAACTCTTTGCTTTTATCCATCATGAGATGTTTCTTGTGTGACACCTTGGTAATGTAAAGCCTTTTTTATAGACCATGAATTTACTAAACCAGCTCATATTAATTTGCACAGATAGGGGGTATAATTACTTATGGATTTCAGCTGGTTCCTTGCCTTGGAGAACTGCTTTTTCTTAGCGTGTTCAATACTTTTTTTCCTGTGTCATTCCACTTTATTACAGATAACTTCATTTATGGACGTTAAGGTTGTGAATTCTTTATATTTCCGGATTTCTTTAGTTAATACTGATGTCTGGTGAAAATATCATGTGAATAGCCTCATTGGAAATATATCTACTGAAAAAAATGTTGACACGTTCAATACTTATTTACCCCACTGTACTGTACACATATGACAGATTCAGCACACTGTAACATGTTGGTCCACATTCTCTGGACATCAGTGTTGTAATGTTGATTAGTCAACTAATCGATTATGAAAATAATCGTTAGTTGCAGCCCTACACATCTAGTTGTAAATATCAGGAAATGAAAACTGAAATTCTGATTTATTGTCTCATTCATCTGTGGATGTCAAACTCAAATGTCTTGAGTGTATATCAAAAACAAGAGAATTGCCGTTTTGCCGTTTCAGTACTTTTGGAGGGCTCTGTATATCATGGATTGTAGAAATGTTTTCTAGTACCATGATATTTTATGATATTCATAATACCACCCCTAATGTGATTGTGGGTTGAATAAGAGACGCTTCAGTGCTGGTTCTGGTTTAATGCTGCCTGTTGTTAAAGTAACATTGTAAGTTCTACACAGATCCTGATTTTAACATTTGTTCTCTTTTCTCACTACTGTTTACAGGTACATGGGCATTGGACTGTCCGCCCAGGGGGTCAACATGAACAGACTGCCGGGTGAGTTAGTGGGGGAGGTGTGTGTGGGTGTGTGTGTGTGGGGCCTTGCTTCTCAGGGAGTCTTTCATGCAAACATGACTCCTGATATGTGCTGAACAGTTGGATTGAAGTTTAAACTGAGTGCTTGTGTGGCTCTGTGTATCAGGCTTGTGTTATATAGGTCTTATGCTTTGGTTAACACTGGTTCTTATGTGTTACATAGTTCTCAGATAGGATTGTGTGGTGTCACAACAAAATTCTAACCAAGTACTTTTGAGTATCACGACTCATGTTGACCAAATAAATTTGCATTTGTTTGGTCCTAGTCTTATTGAATATTGATGACCACTTTGTATTCTCCAGTTCTACTCTTTACATGTAGAGTAGTTAACCTACATTGTATGAATGTCATCATTATATAGCTGTTATAACCATTTTATGGGATTCTATGCTATGAATTTAAAGTAACCAAAAACATTTCTGCAAATCCATGATAGTAGTAATAAAGTTGCTGCCATTAAAATGTGCCTAGTTTAGCTTCTGATTAGCCCACTTTGATTTCTATCGTTTAATTTGTTTGTGGTTTGGCATGGCTCTCATCCCCACCCTTTCCGTGTCATTGCTCTGTCTTCAATGACCATCTCTCTGTGTCCCAGCTCAATGTCAGACCTGCTTTAAACATGCCTGAACATGAGCTGTAGGCAGTATGACCCTGGGCCTCTCCTTAACCACTCTTCCATCCAAAACAGCTATTTGAGAATGCATGAAATATCATTACTCCAAATTTCCAAACAAGGCCTCAGTAGACAGGCATGTGTGCCAGGAGGAAATATTCTGTCAGCCATTTGTTCCTCAGTGGATTGGGTTTTCAGGCACAGACATGAGTTTTCTGATGTTATGGATGCTAAAAATGAAATTGTATTATGTGCCGTTTTGTTCTTGCTAGATATTTGTGTGCCAGTCTTGTGGAATGCTTGTTCTATTGTGATGGTGTGTCTATGGTTTATTAGGTTTGTTGGGATTAACTTAATTGGATTGAGAGTAATTAAACAGTTTAGTGGATTTGTATGTTTACTGTTTCTCAAACCATCCAATTAGAGCAGGCATTTTTTATGTTGTTAGCATTAATATTCATAAATTGTATACCTATAAAAAAAAAAAGTGCCTGTAAGTGTAGATTGTTGGAGATCTTGAAATGTAGAGTAAACACATGCTTCTCTGTCCTTTTGTCTTGAATCATTCTGTATTTGTTGTCGATCTGCCATGTTGTCGCTTCACTAATCGCACCAGAGGGGGCACATAAAAATAAAATAAAAGTCTATAAAGGTCTGTGAAAGGCCTCTCTCAGCTAAATAATTTACCTAAATGTACACGATTGCCCTCAACAAGCCACACCAGAGGTTATACTATAGAAAACTGGTATCACTGAACACTGGGCAGATGTTAATGACACATTGATCGATTTTGCTACAGTATTGTTCAAGTGATTTGTTCGATCCGCTAAAATACTTTGCTGGGTCCACCATTTGACGACCCCTGCGCTAAAGGATGTGCAGGCATAACTAAACATCTTGAATAGTTTTGCCACGAATTATGGGTAGAATTAGATCTTGAAGTCTAGGGAAAATATTGATGCTATGTGGGGTGAAATATGACTATGAACTGTGTATATTGTTAGTAGTTCAGTGCATTAGACTTTTATGTAGTCACTTATAGAAGGTAATGTCATTAAAAGTGCTGAGAAACAGCTTTGTATTTGATTTGATTGCCACCGCCCGACTCATGCCGACTTTTCCTCATCCTCTCGTAGTGCAAATATCAGGGACTCATTGTCGTGAACGAACGTACGTCTGATTAAATGATTTGACCAGCCCATCCGTTTGCAGATGATAAACGCTGGTGCGAATCGATTTAATCCCCAATAATTCGTAAAGCTCACATAGTATTTGTGATATGAAAGACCTGCCTTGATCACTCAGGCGGTCTTTCGGGATCCCGACTCGGGAGATAACACGGAAGAGTGCCTCCATAACATTACGTGCGGAGATATTATGTGTGGAGATATTGCAGCTATCGTGTATTGCGTTGCATAGTCCACTAGAACCAGCACAAAGCAATGCCCTCGTGCAGTTCTATCTAATGGCCGGACAAGGTCCGTGCCAATTCCGTCAAAGGGGACCTTAATTAATGGGAGTGGGTGCAACAGCGCTTTTGAGGTGGCTGGCAGATTCAAGAGCTGATATTCGTGACATGCCGTGCACCACCTGCGAACATAGCCGTGAATGCCCAGCCAGTAGAAGCGGGCCATAAGACGGTCCAGGTTTTTAAGTGCCCCGCCATCAAATTATGGTGTGCCGCCTGGAATAATAATACCTGACGGCTCCTTGGAACCAACAACTGGATCGTTTCCTCCTGCGTGAGTGTCCTGAGTCACTCGATATAGCCTATATAATATAATTTTGTCCCCCAAATTAGTGGATGGGTGAGGCAAGGACTAACCACCTCCTCAACTGCATGGTTTCGCCCCCGAAATTTAATGATGACCAGCACCAGCAGATATTCATGAACATCTCCATGCACACACCTCACCTTCACAAAACGTGCTTTTCCCAATGCCTCACCTTGAACCAAGTGTTGGTGTATAGCGGTCTGGTTACATCCCGAATCCACCAATGTGTGGTATGTACCCCCTTGAACAATCACTGGTATGCAGTATGTACCGGCTCGATCAGGGGCAGCCTGTGGCTCGTCGGGGATCCAGACCAACACTCCCACCTCTATCACGTGGCTGGAAATGCCCAGGTTCCATGCAACGCCAGCACGCCAGGCTTTACTCCAACGCATGCAGTTCGGATTCACCCATCTGGGGGAGAGAAGAGATAGACACGGGGAAAGGGGGAGGGAAAGCACAGGTTAGGGGAGTGGGTCTCAGTGTTATGGGTCTCCGTGGAGCAGGTACGGGGAGACGCGGGGTAGTCCAGCATATTGGCGACAGGTAGCTGCTGGGCCGCGAGTTGGGCTTCGCCCAACAGGAGCAGCAACGGATGAGCCGCCCACTGCTGCGGAACGCTTATACAGTTCCAGGAAAGCTTCTGGGTTATCCTGCAGTCCCATCTTGGTGAGGGCAACGTGGGGGCGGAGCCACAGCAGCCGCTGGGGCTGCGGCTGGAATACCAGCCTGCTGGTCCCGGCCCTGGAGCACTTGCTGGCCCGCTGTTTGGGTGTTGAGCAGGTCCTTTATTCACTGCTCCTGGTCGTGACGTAACTGGAGGAGGGCGTGATGCTGGGTGTGGTGGAGTTTAGTGAGGGACGTGATGAGGTCGGCCAGCGGTGAGGATTCCATGTCTGCATCTTTCTCAGCTCCTGGGTTTCAGCACCAGTGTAACGGACTTTGCGTTCTCTGTAAAAATGAGGAAGCCGGAGACAGGCTTGAGACAACTCAAAAAGGTGCTTTTATTTTTCTTTCACTTTAAACTTTCACACACACACACACACACACACACACACACACACACGGCTTTGTGCTGTTTGCTCTCTCTGTCTCTCTTGAGCCCTTTTTATCCTCACATCTTCTCAGTGCAACACAGAACGTTCATTAATAGAATTCCCCTTAGGGGTGCATTCCTCCCCACTCGCTTTCTCCGGCTCCGCCCTCCATTCACAAATGTAATATTCATAGATTGTGTAACTGTAAAATAATGTATGTAAGAAAAGACTTTGAATTTGTTTTTGCTGTATTGATCATTTTATTTTGGCCAGAAATTGTGAATAGTTGCTTATTTTGAGACATTAAATCAACCTTAATGATTCCCTGTTGTTGCCTCGTGACTGCTTGGTCATGAACTTACAACCCCTGAAATTCTTTGAAGTATGAGTTTGTAAACATACTGAGGCTTTTTTTTCTCATGCTGAATAATTTGTCATGTGCCTGTACATTTTTAAAAAAAAATGTTTTTGAAAAGGGTGGAGGAATGTGTGACACACAGTAGATGAGGTGTTTTGGGTAAAGGGTTTCCTGTATTTCCATGCCAAGCTGTAGCCTGTCACATGACAGGTCCGGGGATCACTTGCCTCATGGTTTCTCCATGGAGTCTGGAACAATCTAGCTGAATGCGAGTGGGTGTTTATGCTGCACTCTCTCCCTGTGCTACTCTTTGTTTCAGAGCATTTGGAATATGATGGAAGCGTATACATGCTTGTGCAGGTTGAGGTTTTGTCTGCAGTAGTTTGATGTTGGCTCGAGGTAGAATTCTAGTATAGCTACCAGTTTCAATGTACAACTGTGTTTGTAGAGGTCTTATTTACAACTAGGTTTACAATTTATGTCTATGTTTAGTATCAGTGGTTAATCCTGATCTGTTCTCCAGCTCCTAACACTAATGCACACAGGGACAACACCAGGACATAGCTCATATACATGTCACATATGGTATATAGGCTGCACGATTATGGCCAAAATGATAATCATGATTATTTTGATCAATATTGAGATCACGATTATTAATTGATTTAGGGACAACATATTTTTATTGCACTTTCACATTTAAATAAACAGACCGCTGCTTTCACCTTCATGTTGTGCTACATTCCTGCTAATGTACAAATCTTTGCATCAAATTAGACTGGTCCTTAAAGTGCATCATCTCGTAGAAGCAAAATATAAATAAAATTGTACCTGAATTATAGGATAAGTAAAACTAAAAATGCCAAATGAAAATATGCAACCAAATGAAAACAATTCAGGCGTATGCAGAAAAGACAATAACAGTCTTTACAGGAGGAGAGACGCAGCCAAATAACCAATAGAGTGGTGAAGGGATGACGTCATTTTGTACCGGAACACGGAAATTAGCATCACACTGGTTCCCTCGACAAAAACCCAATAGGATTTTCCCCTAGCGTTTTGGATCAGCAAAAGTTTACAATACTAACACGTTTTGTCCATAAAGATAACTTACTACAAACTTTTATGAAGTTTGAAGACTAAATACAATTGCCAGAAATAAAAAGCTAACTGTATGCTATAAACAAACTACACCACGGTCGCTCGACTTCAACGTCACCATCACCAAGCTTCCGACAACTTTTCCAAACTTGATTTAAAAACATTTTCCATAATACGTAGTTACTCTGTGGATGAATCTTCATCCATGGTTTTTTGGGGGGAATTGTGCACAGCATACCTGAACCAGTTTATCTGAAAAGACTTTTCCTGTTTGGCGTGATGATGTTTAATGTCCCCGACAACGTCTGTAGTCCCATTTAGCAACATGTTAGCAACTGCCTTTTTTAATACTGCCTTTTTGCTTGTATTTTTCTCATTTGTAAGTCGCTTTGGATAAAAGCGTCTGCTAAGTGAATAAATGTACATGTAATACACGTAAAAGTTTTTTAAAAAATCACGAGTGGGGTATTACTGGTGTATTTTATGTCGTAGAATAAAATGTGAAAATATTTTGAGCTTGTGTTCACCACAGACCTTATTTCAGGCTTTTAACCAAAATCCCATTTAAAAACCCTGTTGATTCGGGACAATTAAACCAGAAAGGCTAAAATGCTAACTCATTTCCTGGTTTTGGCATTACAAAATGATGTCATCCCTTTACCACTCTATGGTGATTGGCTGAAAGTTTAAGAAGCGCTAGATTTGATATGCAGCAGAGGATGAACTTTAAACGTCAGTATCGCAGTCGATCATGTACAAGTAATTGTGGGCAGTCGAAATCGTAGTCAAGATCAATATTCCATTAATTGTGCAGCCCTAATGGCATATTTGCACAGTTTAGTGTGTGTATATATACAGTTCCCTCTGAAACTATTGGAATGGCAAGTCCGATTCATTTGTTTGTGTTATACTCCAAGGACATTTGGGTTTGAGATCTAAAGATTGAGGTCAGTTGAGAGTTTAGGATTTTCACTTTTTTATTTCCTGGTATTTACATCTAGATGTGTCCAACAACATAAAACATAGAACCTTTTATATCAGACCACCTAAATTTTAGGTGAGCAAAAGTATAGGAACAGATAAGTCTTGAAGTAAATAAAAATAATGAACACTTCATGTCTGTTTGCATATCCTTTGCTTGTAATAACTGCAACAGTGTTTCTGTCATCAGCTGGTGTTTTCAATTTTTGGCCGATCCATTCGGTGTCTGTTGCTCAGTACACTAGTGGTTTCTTTCTTTTTCAGGACATTCCAAATTGTTGTGTTGGCTATGCCCAGTGTTTATGCAATGCCTTGGATTAATTTTCCCTCTTTTCTCAGTTTCAAAATGGCTTGCTTTTCTCCTATAGATTGCACTCTGATCTTCATGTTGGTTTAACAATTGCAGCCCTCACAGGTGAAATTAAAGAGCATATGTTCAGAGATATTTATTGTTTATGCAATCAATCTATGCAAGGACATACCTGGGGAACAAGAAACACTTGTCAGTCACATGTTCCAATATTTTTGCTCACCTATAAATTGGGTGGTCTGATGCAAACTGTGTTATGTCCCATGTTTAACACATCCACATATAAATACTGGGAAATAAAAGCTGAAATCCTACACTCTCTTCTCATATTCATCTTTTGATCTCAAACCCAAATGTCTTCAGTGTACAGAAAAAAAAATAATTAATTGGCCTTGCTGTTCCAATAGTTTCAGAAGGGACTGTGCATACACTCACTGTTCACTTTAATAGGAATACCTGCACATTTATGCAGTTATCTAATCAGCCAATCTTTCGGCAGCAGGACAATGTATAAAATCATGCAGATACAGGTCAGGAGCTTCAGTTTCTGAATTTTCCCGGAGATCTGCAGTTTATAATACTCAGACCAGCCCATCTGGCACCCATCACCATGCCGCGATCAAAGTCACAGGGATCACATTTTTCTTCATTCCGATGTTTGATGTGAACATTAGCTGAAACTCTTAAACTGTGTTTTCATTAATTTGTCCATTGTGCTGCTGCCACATGATTGGCATAAATGAGCAGGTGTACAGTTGTTCTTATTAAAGTGGACAATGAGTGTATGTACATACTTACAAAGCTATGGCCATACATACATACCTTTTCAGATGTGTATTATTTGTATGCTCTTGTGTGTGTTGTCTTGCACCCTTACCTTATAGTGTATACTCTTATTATCTGTATTGTACAGTCTATTTATTGTTTTGTTACGTAGTCTTTGGTGATGCCTCATCTCATTTTACTACACCTTTGAATGAGCATGTGACAAATAAAACTCTGGGTCTTGAGTAGTTGTTCTGGTATCTAAAATAAAGGGTCTTTTGAAACTTGATGATTATTACATTATATGTGCATTGCTGTTACTGAAGAAGAGCGATGAAGTCATCTGTATGTACTGTATGTGCCTGTTTGCGGGTGTGTCATGTCTGGAGCCAGTAACATTGAGGGAATGATGAACATGGCTTTATGTTTCTGTCAGTGCTCCTCTACAGATTAATAATCGAACACCTCACAGTTCAGGCACGACCCATCTCCCTCATTTTTCTATTTCTCTATTTTTTTTTAGTCCGATCTGTCTGTCCAATCTGCCTCTCGGCATAGCTTTTAAGCTGGTAGAATGTTAGTGCACGGTGATGCCAGACTGCTCACACACCACCATATGTGACGCCTAAGCCTGGAATGAACAAGTCACATTGGAATTCACAGTGTCTGAAGTGAACAGTAAGTGTTGCAGGGAGCTGAGTCACTCATTGTGGCCTGTGTGGATCTAACGTGTCGTCTGATGCCCCTTGTGGCCGGATTAGGTATCTCGCGCTTTATTTTTGAATGGCTGAAATAGTGAGGCTGAATTGGTGTGAATTTCCTTTTAGCTTGTCCCTGATCTCTTTCTTTTACACGGAGAAAGATCATGAGATGTCTGATTATTGTTATTTATCTTTCCTTTCAGGTTGGGACAAACACTCCTACGGTTACCATGGTGATGATGGGCACTCCTTTTGCTCCTCAGGGACCGGCCAACCATATGGGCCCACCTTCACGACGGGTGATGTGATTGGCTGCTGCGTGAATCTCATCAACAACACATGTTTCTACACTAAGAACGGACACAGCTTGGGTAACAGCAAAAATGCTACCTGTGCTGTCAGAACATAAACCTGCTGAATACGCATATACAGTAGTCATGACCTTTTGGCTCGAAACCTGCTGAACTTGAAAAGCTTTTATTTGTTTTGTTTGTTAGGTCTTAGTGGATGTTCATCTGTCTTTTTTTTTTTTTTTTTTTTTTTCTTCTTCTTTTTCACCTTCCAGGTGTGGCGTTCACAGACCTCCCAGTAAGTGAAACGTTGATCAGACTTACAGGCTCACATACCGAGACAGTTTGTTTTCACTTCCATACCTTTTGGAATGCTTTGTTTTCCAAGTTTAAAGGGTGGTAATGTGCGTGGCTGAGTTCTCTGCTGGGAGTGAATGATTAGGTAGTAATCCATATGTAGTGATTCAGTAACTAGTGTGAAAATGTGCGATCACAAAGATGCAAACAATAGCTATAATCTCTATGGATCCTCTTATTTTGGTGTCCCTTCTATGTTTTTTTTTTTTTTTCTTTTCTTTTTTCCTCAGCCCAACCTGTATCCTACAGTAGGGCTACAGACTCCTGGAGAGATTGTAGATGCTAACTTTGGCCAGCATCCTTTTGTGTTCGACATCGAGGACTACATGAGCGAGTGGAGGGCAAAGATCCACAGTATGATCGCTCGTTTCCCTATCGGAGAGCGACTCGGAGAGTGGCAGACAGTGCTGCAGAAGTGAGAACCCATTTTTATAACTATTACATCATCAAACCTACTGTGTTATAGTCTCACATTTATATGTACACCATCATGCACAGATTAAACCATGTATTTGCCCTCTTACTGTACAATTTTCTCTATAATCTATCATCTCATTTATATGCGTTTTGGGTGGCTCATGAAGCAATGATCTGTGGAGTGCAGTCCTGCGATCAGGTTTTGGCTCTCCAGCTTAGACTCACCCGGCATGTATAGCTATGCTGTTAAGTCATCCTGGGTAATGTTGCATCTCTCTCTCTCGGGCAGTCCCTCTGAGTTTGCTTGTGTGTATAATTTTGTGGTTTCCTCTCAACTACTAAAAATCATACAGCTACAGTTGTACTGTAAGCCCCAAATTATAAAATTTTGCATTTGGTGGCTATTTTTGTAGATACACCTTCCTTGTTGCTATACTCGTTGACCCTTTGATCATCTAAATCTATCACATGAGTGCACGGTATAGGTCTAATTTAACCCCTGTTTTTATTCACAATGTGTTCCCCTGTACCCCAACCATCAATCCAAAATGCAGCTTGGCTCATGATCATAGATTTTGGTAGGGCAGGACATTAATAATGACATAGCCTCAAACTAAATTCTAAGTGTTATTGACAACTATGCAGTAATTCTTTTTTTGTGTAACCCTGTAATAGACAGTTGATGGTCAACAGCATACAGTCACCAACATATAGACTAGAAGCTCATTTTGAGTGGTTTTAGACAGGGGCGTTAGCTGGACTGTTAATGATCTGGGGCTGAGCCGAGATACTTCTCCATCTCATTTGTTTAACAAAACAAAAAGAAAGCTCCATTTTTTTCCCCTTCACACTAACGGACTGTGAGAGCTAGTGTTTGGCAGAATTGAGAGCTGTCAGCCAATAAGACACGAATATTTCCACGCATTCACCTGTAAACTCTGTCTGATTGTTCTCGCCTCTTTTCACTGAAGATACAAAATCACAACACCGGCGCCTTCTTTTACTGACGTTCAGTGAAAAACCGCTCCTAATGGAATATTATTTGGGACTAAAGAAAGAAATCTTCAGGGCTACAGCCCTGAAAGTCCAGGCCAAGTTACACCCCTAGTTTTAGACATAACTTTGTTCAGCTGTGTTTGATGTAATGTCATTAACCAGGGCGGACATTTTTCAGCAAAATTTCCAGCCCAACCATCTCAAGAACAACAAAAGATACCTGAAACTAGCCCCAAATATTTGGCCATCGGAAAATGAAGATGATTTTTTTCTTCTTTTTTCCTCAGCCTTTGCATGGGAAACAAGTTTTTCCTACACGTTTCGGATGTACGGATATAATTCATCTCTCTTTTTCCCCCTCTCCCAGTCTTGAAATATGTCTTACAGTAGAAATGGTTCTGTATATCATACACACTGTGTGCACTTACACTTTGCTGTATTGCAGAAATGTATTCGATTTAATTAAGATTATTTGTTATAAACAAGATCTTTGCATCCATGGGTTATTTTTTAACTGGTATAGTCTTGCAAACCTGCCATTAACTGTCTCCTTCCTTGTGCATGAGGCAGCACAAAACCTGTCCCAAAGTGGGGCAATGAGCATGCTGCCCCACGATAGCGCAACGTCTAAAGAGGTGAGCAGATCAATGGAACATTTGGCTTATATATGTCAAACGGTGACTGTCACTCAAAATAGGTTATTGGTATTTTAGGGGAATTTAAAATGTATGGGGTTGTGAATGAGCACTTGATGAAGGTTCATATTTATTGAACGGCTGAAATGAACCCCTAGTTTCTGGAGCGTAGATGTGGGGATTTGTGCTTGTTCAGCCACAAGAGCATTAGTGAAGTGGCCTGGAACACAGTCAGCATTCCAGTTCATCCCAAAGGTGTTCAGTAAGGTTGGGGTCAGGGCTCTCAGTGCAGGCTACTCGAGTTCTTCTACACCAACCTTGGCAAACCATGTCTTAATGGACCTTGCTTTGTACACAGGGACATGGTCATGCTGGAACATGTTTAGGCCCCTTGGTTCCAGTGAAGGGAAATCTTAATGCTACAGCATACAAAGACATTCTGGACAGTTGTGTGCTTAAAACTTTGCGGCAACAGTTTGGGAAAGGCCAACATGTGGCTGTGATTATCCGGTGTCCACAAACCTTTTGCAGTGTAGTATATATGAGTGTACCAAGCACAGCAGTGATGCTAACATGATAGTAGATATTTCATTAGTACAAAAGTATCAGCAGTGATGTTGTGGTTATAAACACTGTTAACTTATACAGTGGTTATAAAAAGTCTATACATCCTTGTTAAAATGGCAAGTTTTTGTGATGGAAAAAATTGAAACCAAGATAAATCATGTTTGAACATTTTCCTCCCTTAATATGAAATTACAGTCTATAAAAATGAACTAAAAACAAACATTTTAGGGAAATGTGCACACCCCTAAACTAATACTTTATTGAAGCACCTTTTGATTTTATTACACCACTCAGTGTTTTTGGGCAAGAGTCTATCAGTGTGGCACATCTTGACTTGTCAATATATTCCCACTCTTTCTTGCAAAAACATTCCAGATCAATCAAATTGTAAGAGTATCTTCTGTGCACAGCCTGCTTCAGGTCACCCCACAGATTTTTAGTTGGATTCAGGTCTGGGCTCTGGCTAGACCATTCAAAAACATTGATCATCTTTTGGTTAAGGGTGAAATTCCTTTTAATCTTCAGCTTACTAGCAGACACCTGAAGGTTTTGTACTTAAAGTGACTGGTATTTGTAGCTATTCATGATTCCCTCCACCTTGATAAAAGCCCCAGTTCTGGTTGATTAAAAGCAGCCCTAAAGCATGATGCTGCCACCACCATACTTCAACATGGCTATGGTGTTATTTGGTGATGTGATTTTTTTTTTTTTTTTTGCACCAAACAAACCTTTTGGAATTGTGGAATTATTATATCTTTTGGTATTGGTCTCATCAGACCACAACACATTTTGTCACTTGGTTTGGGGTGCTTTGGTTGGGTTTGGATGTTTTTTGTGAGAAAGGGCTTCTGTCTAGTCACCCTACCCCAAAGCCCAGACATGTGAAGAATATGAGACATTGTTATTACATGCAGAGAGTAATCAGATATCATATAGTGGTCAGATATTCCTGCAACTCCTTTAATGTTGCTGTATGTCTCTTGGCAGCCTCCCTGGTAAGATTGTGTCTTCTCATTTAGTAAATTTTAGAGGGATGTCCTGTTGTTGGTAATGTCACTGTGGTGCTCCATTTTCTCTATTTGTTGATGATGGCCTTCACGTTATTCCATGGTTCATTTTATGTTTTGGAAATTCTTTTACACCCCTCTCCTGCTTCAAGTGCAGTTAATTATTTGTCATGCTATACGTGCAAATAGACGACTGCTTGAAGCTGTGGGCTGCGTCTGAAACCACGTACTTCCCTACTATACAGTAGCCGAAATACGTGTATTTCTCTTACTATATAGTAGGTAAGTACGCGGTTTCGGACGCAGCCGTGCTCTCTTGTTTGCCGTCAAAAGGTTGAGCACTGCTGTGTGTGTATGTGTCCTGTCGCAGAATGCAGTGAAAACTCCCACACGACGTTAATAGTGTGAGTAAGGTGTTTACATGTCTATAATGCACTTCGATAACGTGACTAAAATAGGAATACTCCACATCTTCATACAGTTTGTGTTTACTTTGAGCATTAAGGCAATCAATAATTCACATGGTAGTTTCTTAATTAGAGTATTGTCTCAATCAGGTTAATATCGGAATATTGTCACTGCTGTATTGATGATAGTCCACAATCCAAATACACAATCTGATCAGGGGTGGTACTGTGGTGGGCTGTGTGGTGGGGTAGAGCATTATAAGGTGGCTGACACATTGTGCATAGCAATAGATGGGCTATTGTAACATACAAAGTGTACTTGGCAAAACATGTACACTCTGAGTGTCTAATCATCACAACAAAATGATTTTTGAAACCCCAATTCATGGTACTTGTATACCAAGTTATTCAGATTAGGTCTGCTGGTCTAAAACTGGTTAGCTGCATGTGAAATATATACTGTACATTGAACTGATAAAGGATCTTGGCAGGTGATTACTGGATAACCTCTATGCTGGCATTTTGCTCTAAAAATAGTTGTAATCTCTGTTTGGGAAACCAGCATGGAGCACCAAGACTCGTGTTATGACAAACGTGTGATTATGAATGGTAGTGCCAACATCCATGGTATGTGTAGGAGTACATGTAGTTTTTTTTCCTCTTAAGCCCCTGCCCCCAAAAAGTCTACGCACAGGCCTGCATGTAGATCAGGGTTGTAACCGAACGCGAATATGTTATTTGGAATGAGTAATGTATTCAGATATTGTGTTCTAAATGAATACAGATGCGAATCTGGGGCAGAAAATGCCATTGTGAGGCATTATGTTTTCAGGTTTGTCCTTCAAGAATGAGTAGCTGAATGTTAGTAGGATTGATATGGAATTAGCTTCCTTCCTGTTTGTCATACAGAGGTGTTACTTACACCTTCACCTACTCCATTTTCATTGGTAGCTACCTTCAGTTCATCCTTCCATCCAGCCATCAGTGTGTCTGTGTCGGTCCAAGATTCTCGTTAGTGTGATATCTCAAGAACAAGTGTTTGAATGTTTGTAGGATTTATATGGCATTATCATTGTAAAAAGCAGATGAACTGATTAGAGTTTGGGATTTTATCCAAACAGGGTGAAGGTCACAGCAAAGTCTAATGTCTGAAATAGTTTTTCTCCAATACCTTCCTTCATGTTTGAAGTATATTTTAGGGCTATTTCTGACATACAAATTAGTAACAAAGACTAGACTTGGTGGTGGTGGAGGCATCCCCGTCAATGGCATTGGCTTTGAGTTCGACTTGTTTTGGAAAGGTTCACTGGGCATTGGAGGTATGTGACAAGGGACACAACAAAGAAGTAAAGCAAGTGAGAGGGTTTTTAATTTTATGCGGATGAACGGTTGGATGTTTAGCTCGTGGATACAAGCGACTAGTCAGATATGAAGCTTATAGGGCATTCATTAACGTGAACATGAGTTTCTGTGTGACGCATTTCCATGGTTCATTCATTCATCCTTTGTAACTGCTTGGTCAACCCACGTGAGGTTTAATTCAGAATACAGATACAAACACTAAACAGAAAGTATTTATGCATTGCACCCCTAACATACATCACGTTGAAGGAACAACGGACATGATGCCATGCGGTCTCTAACATTGTGTGTGATGTTTTCTTTAGTATGGTATCCAGCTACCTGGTGCATCATGGGTACTGCGCTACTGCCATGGCCTTTGCCCGAGCCACAGAGACCATGATACAGGAGGACCAGGCCTCCATAAAGAACAGGCAGAGTGAGAACCCACATGCAAAACAGAAACACACACATACACAGCACCTCCTTACTCTCACCATCTGTTCAACAACAACGTCTTGTCTCCCATATAAGTGCAGATTCATCTTTGTTTGATCATTATTTTAGAGAACATGTTGTGCTTAATGACCCTTGGTGCTTGAGGTTACATGTTGCCTTGTAAGATTCTTCATAGTTTATGTGCTTACTGAAAAGAGTATCTGAATGTGTGTCACTGAATTACCTTATACTAAAACCTTCCAGGCCTGTTTTTAAAACAACGTTGCGAAGGAACTGTAATCAAATTAGAACGTCCAATGCTATATCAAAACTGCTATTTCTAGACTCTTTAGCAGTACATGTAATGGACAAAATCTAGGAAATCTGATTGGACTAGAAAAATATACCGTGTTATATACAGTGTAGGATTACTTCTGTCATAAGTAGAGCACGTCACAGATACTACATTTTCACCACACATACACTCACCATCTACTTTCAGGCAATTGTCCAGTGCACACAAAATCATGTAGATCCAGTCCCTTCTGAAGGTATTGGAACTGCAAAGCCAATTATTTTGTTTTTGCTATACACTGAAGGCATTTGGGTTTGAGATAAAAAGATGAATATGAGACAATGGATCAGAATTTCAGCTTTCATTTCCTGATATTTACATCCGGATGTGTTAAACAACTTGGAACAAAGCACCTTTGGTTGCAGACCAGTTTTTAGGTGAGCAAAAGTATAGGTACAGATAGTCTTAAAGTAATTTTTTCCTCTTTCGACTGCTTCCTTTTCGGGGTCACCACTGCTGGTCACTAGGCCTCATATTGATTCTGGCACAAGGTTTTTACATTGGATGCATTTCCTGATGCAGCCCTCCCCATTTTCCAGGCTTGGGACGGGCACTCAGAGTGCACTGGCTCATGCAGCCCTCCAGTGGCTGAGGTTGGTTCCCTGTCCAGGAATCAAATCCAGGCTGCGGCAATGAGAGCGCCGCATGCTAGCCACTAGTCCATCAAGGATCCAGATAGTCTTAAAGTATATAACACTTAATATTTGGTTGCATATCCCAGTAACTGCATCAAGCCAGCTATGCACTTACATCAGCAAACTGCTGCATTCTTCTTTTCTGATGTTATTTGTTTTTTTTTGAGGGGGGTGGTTCTCTCTTCAGTCTCCTCTTCAGGAGGTGAAATTCATGCCCAATTTGGTTAAGGTCTGGTGATTGACTTGGCCAGTGTAAAACCTTCCTATTTTTTTTGGTGTGTTAGTGTTTTTCATTATCTTGCTTGCATGATGAAGTTCCTCCCAGTTAAATTAGATGCATTTCTCTGTAAATTGGAAGACAGATTGTTTCTGTAAACTTGTGAATTCATTCTGCTGCTATCATCATGACTTGCATCACCAGAAAAGATTAGTGAGCCTGTTCCAGCAGCAGCCATGTAAGCCCAAGCCATGACACTACTTTCACCGTGCTTGACTGATACGCTTGTATGTTTTGGATCATGAGTTGATTCAATCTTTCTCCACAGTTTGCCCTTTCCATCACTTTGTAGAGGTTAATCTTGGTTCCAGAACTTTTGTGGCTGTTCTCTGTATTTCATTACAAATTCCAGTCAGGCTTTCTGAATCTTACTGCTGATGAGTAGTTTGCATCTTGTCAGTTGGCCTCTATATTTCTGCTCTCAAAGTCTTATTCGAACGGTGGTTTATGATACCTTCACCCCTGCCCTGTGGAGGTTGTTGATGTCACAGACTGTTGTTTTGGGAGTTTTCACAGCTCTCACAATGTTTGTCATCAGCTGCTGCTGTTTTCCTTGGCCGACCTGTGTCCATGTCTGGTTGTTAGTACACCAGTGGTTTCTTTCTTTAACGGGACATTCCATATTGTTGTATTGGCTATGCCAAATGCTTGTACAATGGCACTGATTGATTTTTCCCTCTATTCTCAGCTTAAAAATCTCTTGCTTTTCTCCCATAGACAGCTCTCTGGTCTTCATGTTGGTTTATCCTTTTTAACAACAAATACAGTCTTCAGAGGCAGGGCTTAGACCAAACCCAGGGCTCAGACCAAGAGTAGACATTCAGAACTATTAACTGTTTAAACAGTCAATCTAACAGGACACACCTGGGCAACAACAAACACCTTTCAGTCATATGTTCCAGTATTTTTGGTCACTTGAAAAATGGGTGGGTTCAAACAAAAGGTACCATGTTCTAAGTTGTTTATCACATCTAGGTGTACATATCAGGAAATGAAAGCTGAAATTCTGAACTATCATCTTTGGATCTCAAACCCAAGTGTCTTCAGTATATAGCAAAAACAAAAGATTTCGCTTGTCAAGAGCTTCAGTTAATATTGTCTGGTTTTTTTCCAATCTTCAACAGTTTTGGTAAACCTGTACCCACTGTAGCCTCAGATTCCTTTTCTTAGCTGACCGGAGTGGAGCCTGATGTGGTCTTCTGCTGTTGTAGCCCATCTGCCTCAAGGTTCAGTTTATGTGTTCCGAGATGCTGTTCTGCTCATCGGGGTTGTAAAGAGTGGTTTGAGTTAATGTCTTCCTGTCAGCTCAAACCACTCTGGTCATCCTCTTCTGATCTCGGTCATCAACATGACATTTCCACCCACAGAACTGCTGCTCACTGATGTTCTGTGTAAACTATAGAGGCTGTTGTGTGTGTGAAAATCCCAAGAGATCAGCAGTTTCTGAAATCCTCAAACCAGCCTGACTGGCACCAACAACCATGCCACAGTCAAAGTCACTGAAATCACATTTTTCCTCATTCTGATGTTTGATGTGAACTTTAACTGAAGCTCTTCACATGTAGCTGCATGATTTTATACATTGTGCTGTTGCCACATGATTGACTGATTGGATAGCTGCATGAATGTTCATTTATACAGGTGTTTCTAATAAGCTTGTTGATCAGTTTATAGTATTGTAAAGTATTATGGACAGATGTACAGTTTCAGTGTTATCTTGTGGAAATTGTTGGCATTAGACATGCACTTATGGAGTGATATTTTTATTATTATTTTCATTTTTGTCAGTGTAATTATTTTTCAAGCCATTATGTTGATCATGGGTTCGGGCATTTTGGCAACAAGGCATTTGGCTAGGTTTTGCATAGAGGGTAAGAGTGTGTGTGTGTGTGTGTGTGTGTGTGTGTGTTTCTCCTGTATGTGGGAATAGGAATACAGAAGCTGGTATTGGAAGGTCGTGTTGGAGAGGCCATTGAGGCCACACATCAGCTGTACCCCGGACTCTTAGAACGCAACCCCAATTTACTCTTCATGTTGAAGTGAGTTTCTGCACACACACACACACACACACAGACACACAGACGGTCTAAGTATAGGAGTCTCTTACTGGGTCAACAGGTTGCACTCAGGTCGATGACCGGTCACAGTGGAGAGCCTGTGCATTTGGGCTTGGGGGACCTCTTGGGTAAATCACATAATTAGTTGGTTGGAACTGGTTACCTTGCACCCTTCATAAATATGGCATTTAATGTGTACTGTTGATTCAACTATTAATTTTTACTAGCCGGTCAAATATTAAAAATACAAATAATTAAATATATAAAACTTGTGTACATGCCCTAGATGATGTAAGGTAAACCATACTAACTGCCATACCTTGTAGTATAGTAGGCAGGAACTGGTTCTAATAGCACTTCTCCAGCGCAGCACTAAACCCAACACTATTGAAATACTATTCAAAATAAAAATAAGCTAATGAGGGGCTCCAAAGGAGCAACAGAAATGCATTCTCTGTCGCCGAGAGCCAAGGGAGCAAAATTGGTCATCCTATCTGGGACGCAGGGACGGAATACTCTCTCTCTTCCCCTGTAAATCCCAGCGACACTAGACAATCTCTGTGAGGTCATGTATGTGGAAGAGGGCAGATTTGCGCTTTTCCTCAGAGTATGTAATTCTGCCCTGTGACCGCATGAGCAGCAGTTTAAAAAAAAAAAGGAAAAAAAAAGTAGTTGGCTGGTTTCATGTTAATGCTTTAATGCAGGGGTGGGCAGTCTTATCCGGAAAGGGCCGGTGTGGGTGCAGGTTTTCATTCCAACCAAGCAGGAGACGCACCTGATTCCACCTGTTTAATCAGTTGATCGTGGCTTTCAATAGACTCAGGTGTGGCTCCTACTTGGTTGGAATGAAAACCTGCACCCACACCGGCACTTTCCGGATAAGATTGGACACCCCTGCTTTAATATTTAGGGAACATAAAGACGTTTGAGCACAATCATGCAATGCATCTGTGGCTGAATCTCAAATGTCTTTATATACTACATGTGAAGGCACTAGGTAGCTCCATTATGTTATGTCCTATGTAAGTGAATAGGAAGTAATTTAGAAATTGCCCCAGAATTATTGCAAGTTGCCCAGGCCCTGAAGCAGCAAAGTATCCCCACACCATCACACTTCCACCACCATGCTTGGTTAGGATTTTACACCAGATGTACGGGACTCCTGTCTTCCAAACAGTCCCAATTTGGACTCATCAATCCACAGAACATTTTCCCAAAAGGTTTGAGGATCATCAAGGTGTTTTGGCAAAATTCAGACGAGCCTTAATGTTGTTCTCGGTTAGTAGTATCTGACAGAGGACTCTGTCACCGGCCTAGACAGCACATCTACATAATGCCTTACGAGTCACCTACACACACACTAGCCTTTTCCTCAGGTGCACGCTAGGGATTGTGCTACTGCTTTATTCTCATACACGCATACATTTTCATTATACCCCACTCTTTTCCGCTAATCACTCTCTCATAAAATAAGTTTTATCACAAAATCTTTACTACTTATCTGCATATTTGTTAGTCATTGTGTTTGTTTGTGGTGTGGATTATCAGTCATGTTGTGTCTTCTGGGTCTGGTCCGCCGGGGGTATGGCAAGCGTGAGTGGCTACAAGCAGGTGGCAGATCACGGATCCTTTAATCAGAGATTTTACCATGCACTGTGCAATGCCTCTGGCGGTCAGACTGTTCTGTGTCTATGTTTAAGGGGGAAAAGGAGAATATTCTTTTTGTTATTTGTCTGTGTTATTTATCATTTGCTTATTTTGTTTTTTGGTTTTGTTGTTTTTGTTTGTTAATGTTCAGAATACTGAATATCAGTTATGTGCATATTGTTGCTGTACAAATACTCCCCTTATACTTGCCTGTTTTAATTGAATTACCCATGTGGGCGGAGCCTTGACTCTTTAAGCGTGGGTCTTACTCACATTTGGGGTGGGGTGGGATCGTGAATGGTTGTGCAACGGAAGTGCCAACAAAATAGCTTGATCTTTTTTGTGGAAGGAAGTCCATCTAAGAGATGTTTGTAAATATTTAATTTAATTTAATTTTGATATTTATTTCTTTATCTTTTTCTCTCTTTTCTCATCCACTATTTTTGTAAATATTTATGGCACGATTTGGGACTTTTTTAATGGACACTGTAAATAAAACATTGCACAGACATGCTATTGTGGCTAAACCATCATTTCTTTTACGGAGAGCCTCAAACAACACGCCTTCTTTACACAGTGGTTTTTGCGTCACCACTCTTCCATGGATGCCATTTTTGCCCAGTGTCTTCCTGGTAGTGGAGTCATGAACAGTGACCTTTATTGATGCAAGAGAGGCCTGTAGGTCCTTCAGTGTTGTCCTTGGCTCTTTTGTGACTTCCTGGATGAGTAGTTGCTGGGCTCTTGGAGGAATTTTGGAAGGTCGCCCGCTTTCCATTTGGGGACAATGGCTCTCACTGTAGTTCTTTGGGGTCCCAGAGCCTTTGAAATAGGGCAAATACATTTTTCACACAGGCTCAGTTGGAATTGGATAATTTTTTGCTACGATAAATAACATTATCATTTAAAAACTATATTTTGTGTTTACTCAGGTTGCCTTTGTTTTATCTCAGGTTTTGTTTTAATTTCATAAACAATTTAATATGAGATATACACAACAGCAGAAGAAATCAAATACTTTTTCACAGCACTGTAAATAAATAAATTTAAACAATCTAATCATTCAAAACACTGACCCCCAAGTTGCTCCTTATGGCAGGCTAGCGCCTTGCATGGCAGTCCATTGGGGTGTGGGTGGGTATGTTTGGGTAGGTGTGTTTGGGTAGGTGTGTGGGTAGGTGTGTTTGGGTGGGTGTGTGGGTAGGTGTGTTTGGGTGGCTGGGTGGCTGGCTGGGTGGGTGGGTGGGTGGGTGTGTGTGTGTGGGTGTGTTTGGGTGGGGGTGTGTGTGTGTGAGAGGGAGAGAGAGAGAGAGAGCGAGAGAATGGTTGAATGAGAAACTGTGTAAAGTGTGTTGTAGTACCATTATGGTTAAAAGGTGCTATTTAAGTGCAGACCATTTCCCATTTAAAACTGGGATGTGTCTTAAATTAAAGTCACTAGAAAAAGGACTTTTGAAGAGAGTAATAAGTAAGCCTTGTTCACACCCGAAGTTATCATGCGTCCTGCGTGATCAGATCTCAAGTGGACAATCCTAGTGGTTCACATCTGGCATGATGAGTCACCACTTCTGATCGGATTTCATTGGTTTCTGCTGGAGAAAGACACGGTCAGGCACGGTTATTACATCAGTCTTCTGCTGCGTTTATTTTCAGGTGGAGTTGTCCTGTGAATAGTATCTCATGTAACAAACATTTTAATTGTGTGATCTGATAACAGAATGAATGAGAGATGAGAAGACACATGAAATTATGAATAGCAACTGTTTTTGTCTCTGCTGTTATAGCATTGTCTTTATCCATTAGCGTAGTGGCAGAGAGCTCTCCCATTCAGCACTATCTCCAAACAGTCTCGCACTGAGGACATATTTTCCCACTAGGGCAATGACGCAGTCGATTAGTTGGTCCTTTATCGCTGTCTGAGACTCATTCACTTTTGTACGACGAATGTGAAGTGGCCATATGCATCCAAGACCACCTCCGAATATGGTTTGAGTCTTCGAGACACATTTGAGCCCATTCACACCTATACATATCGCTGACATATCGCTGATCTGATCACCCAGGGCGCATGTTAATGCCAGGTGTGAACGGGACCTAAGACACTTTTTAGTAGGGCTGGGTAAAAAAAATCGATTCTCCGATTTTAATCGATCTTCAATGTAATGAAAAGGTATTGATATCGGGAAATCCCCGAATCGATTCTTAATGCGCGTGCTTTACTCGAGAGGATGTGAAAATTATCTGTAGTTCGCCTCTCATCCTGAACATGTCCCCATGTTTCATATTTTGAATTTTGAAAACGTTTTTATTTCTTAAACATTTTTCGAGTTATTAATGAATTTCACTCATTTACAATGCTGCTGTTTTTTTTTTTTGTTGTTTTTTTTACAGTAATGTGCAGTTTGTGCTTACCTCGTATTCATTGTATGCACATATTTATGATTTCTTGTTACAATGTTACTCAAAATAAAAGTAAAAAAAAAATTAAACATAATTGTGTGAGTCCTATTGTTAATGTAATGTTAATGAGTCTTTATTGATCACATACAGTACAGTGAAACTCTTTTCTTCGCATATCACAGCATGTCAGGAAGTTGGGGTCAGAGCGCAGGGTCAGCCATGATACAGCACCCCTGGAGCAGAGAGGGTTAAGGGCCTTGCACAAGGGCCAGATAGTGGCAGTGCTGGGGCTCGACCCCCAACCTCCCGATCAGCAACCCAGAGCCTGAATCGCCAAGCCACCACTGCCCCTAATGTAAATGTGTATTTCAGTAATATAGCTAAGTAGGAGGGTTTCAGTTACCAGCATCTATATTAAAACATGGATTCCATGTCTGCGCAACTGACATTTTAAATGAAATATTGATAACTAACCGATATCGAATCGAAACCGTATAATAAGAATCGAATCGCCAAATTGGTCGCAATACCCATTCCCTACTTTTTTAGCATAGTGACTACTAGCCTTCAGCAGAAGATTTGTGTGCTGGTAGAGACGCGAGTTCAACCAGAGACGTTAATCATGACGTGCGTTTTCGTGATGTGTCATTTGCGAACAGGCTGGCTCTTTTTAGGTTAACGTAGGTGGAAAAACTGCTCATCTATGTGAGCTGGTTTTATAGATGTAGCCAAGCTGTTACTCTAAAATGTGATTTTAATCCAAATGCTTCCATGGAAACGTCTTTTCAACATCTGAGCTGTTCGTTAGTGTGAATGGTGACATGTGGGTTTGGCTCTCAGACATGACTGGGAGGATCCGCCTGAAGATGTACTGCACATGGTCAAGTTTTATAAGTGGAGGCAATCAGTTATCAGAATAAGAGTAAGGAAATCTTCTTAATGAGGCTTAGACAGCTGGCACAGTAGCATTAATGAAGGGGTGAGCCATTTGCGGGCCAAAAGAGACAGCTCTTATTGGGGAGCTGAGCCAAATGGTCTGACTCACTGAAAAGAGTTGGACAGTAGTCTATTCAGTTGTGTTTAATTAATAGAAGGTCTGCCCTATTTTTAGATTTTGACTCCTAGCGCTCAAGTCAAAGGATGAGACATTAAATCAAAAATAATGACATAATATCTTGCAAGTCATTAAGGCTATGTTCACACAGCAAGCAAAAGTGGCCCAAATACAATTTACTGACCAAATCTTTTTTTTTTTTTTTTAATTTATTTATTTATTTATTTATTTATTTTGTTAAGACTGTTATCACGCTCCTGAGTGGACCTGCATGTGCAAAGGAACAATGTGTCATGTGATGCGTTCAAGCTCACTGTAAACACGGCATGTTATTCAGCCACAGCTGCTCCTTGGGTTCACGTCCTTATTTTCTTTAAATTTGAACCTGGCACTGCAGATTTTCCTATGGCTGCATTTGGCCGTTTCTTTTGAAATCTCTTCAAACACGGAGCAGTTGCAATATATGCCTTCTAATTTTTGCTTACACAGCAACATCACCCCAAATTTTTATGAGGTCCATTACTTCACTATCTCACCACTGAAATCCTCCTTCACTCTTATACTCCATTTGTCCTTCCTGGTAGTGTGAAATTATGATGAATGTCGAGGTGGATTGATGGGAAAACCGCATGATTTGCGTTCTGCCTGTTCAGACAGAGGTTGCGTTGCCACATAGTGGGTCAAAGTGACCCAAATCAGACTTTAAAATGTCACATTGTGTTTTTTTGCTGTTCACACAGCCATGCAAATAACAAATCTGAAGCAAAATATCAGATTTGGGGCACTTTTGCCTGCTGTGTGAATGTAGCCCAAGTCAAAATAATGCGATACAGTATTATGTAGAAATAACAACATATAGCACTTCAACATTTTTCCCCACAACTTTGTACTGTATCACACCCTAGCCATACTACAGCGAAAGCAGAAAATATGTTCTGGGAGAAGGCCTCTGATAGCAGGTCAGGTTTACTTTTATTGAAGTCTTAACTGGTAGCAGATTAATTGCCTATAGTATCTGTTACAGATAAACATATACTACCTACATTGTCTGCCTGCTTGTACGTAGAATAAAGGGATAGTGATGAGCTAGTGTATCTACACTAGCAATATTGAATGTTGTAAGTACCCCTTTGAATGAATCAGATTAATAGGAGCACGTAAGTACCCCTTACGTACCCCTTTGAAAGTGTACCCCTTTGAATGAATCAGCTTAATAGGAGCACGTCCATGGCAGTACAGACAGTCTGAGAGATTCACTCAAACCTTGAATCACTTTGACAGCGAGTGTGACTGATATCACAAAAGTGTCTGGACTGCCAAGCTATGAATGTCAGTCAGGGTGTGTTAAGGGATTGCAGAGATATCTGGACTCATTTTGACATATGAATGGCTTGAAGATGTCTCACATACACATACACAGTGCTGTAACATGGGCATCTCATCTTTTCCAGGTGTCGGCAGTTTGTGGAGATGGTGAATGGTACAGACAGCGAGGTACGATGCTTTAGTGTCCACTCCCCCAACACCCAGGACAGTTATTCCGGTTCCCCAAGCCTTAGCCCCCGGCACGGAGCCACCAACCCCCACCTGCATAGCACAGGTGACAGTTTTTTTTTGTTGTTGTTGTTTTCTTAACAATGATGACACTTTCAGACCAAATCATTAGTGTGTGCACAATTATTTAGTTGAAACAGCGGTGTAGGGCCGGTTTCAAGTGGTCATAATCTGTCAAACAGGACATTACACAGAAGGGAATGCTTTTGTAAATTATTTTGGTATTAGTCAGAAAATGCATGGGAAATGTATGGGAATCTCCGTCTGTAAGTGAGAACTGTACGCAATTGCTGGTTTGTCAGTTGCGACTTCTGCTGTATACTCTCTGAGAGTCGAAAACAGAACGTGCTCTTTAAATTGGTAAAACATGCATAGAAATGTAAAAATATTTGTTTACCATCTCTACACTTTACAAAAGTATGTGGACATCTAACCATCACATTCCATTCCATTCCATATTTAGGCCTACCTTTGCTGTTTTAATAACCTCCACTCTTTGGGAAGGCTTTCCACAAAATTTTGGAACATTGCTGTGTGGATTTGCCCATTCAGCCACAAGAGTGGCACAATAGTGATGTCAGGCAATGAAGTCAGGTGAGGAGGCCTGTAGAGGCATGTAATCGCCATTCAGGTTCATCCCAACAGTGTTCACTGGGGTTGTGGTCAGGGTTCTGTGCAGGCCACTCGAGTTCTTCTACACCCTCCTTGGCAAACCATGTCTTCATGTAACACACTCTGTGCACAGGGACATTGTCATGCTGGAACAGGTTTGGGCCCCTTAATTGGGAAATCATTACCATTTGTATTTCAACAGTTTGGGGAAGACCCACATACGGATGTGAAGTTCGGGTGTCCACAAACTTTTGGCCATAAGTTTATGTATCTTTCAGTCTTTTTTTTTTTTTTTCTTTCTTCTTTAGAAAAATGAAATGTACTGAGCACTCGTCTGGAGTGTACTGTGTAGCTACTGCAGTACTTTATTGACTAACCTGCTAAAATTCAGTTGGATAATACAAACGTGTAAATTTACATCTAAAATTATTTTAGCATATAGCCTCTCACAGCCATTTAGGCATTTTTTAGCATTCATAATGATTAGCTATAGAGTCATTATTAAGCTAGCATGAGTTGCACTTAGAGAGTTGGCAGAGTTGGGCACCTCAGGATGTGAGCTGACAGTAACAATTAGTTTCTCTTCAATCTTGTTCAATACGTCTTAAAGCCCCACCCCAGACTGTGTGTTATTGGCTGACCCATAGTCACATACATTTTCCCCCATGTGTTGGTGCCTGTTGTCCATTAATATATTGTTCTGATTAAAATCAGAGGGCGTTTTTGATGATTACCATAAATGTCTTGGTGAGATCATCCTAACATCCTAAGCATGTTGACCATTATCTCTGTCTTGTTCAAGCTTCTGTTGGAGTGGTAATTGGGTGGTAATTGGATTTGGGTGTGAAGAGTGCACTTTATAACTTTGTTCCACCTTGATCAGGAGCAGACAGTCCCACGTGCAGTAATGGTGTGACGCCTTCTAACAAAAACAAGGGCCACACTAAATACCCCGGAGCTGGCTCCGCCTCCTCTTCCCCTTCTTCCTCACCTTCCTCTGTCAACTATTCAGAGTCCAACTCCACAGACTCCACCAAGTCCCAGCCACACAGCACCACCAGCAACCAGGAAACCAGGTAGAGAGAAAGCGAGAGCACATTGTATATTAACGAAATTTAATGTTAAGTTTTCATTCATGCATTTTGATGTCATTATTTTATACTGTATCGATTTCTAAGCCTTCTTAAAATCTCATTTTCATTCAGTGCTGTGTGTGTGCACAGTGATAGCGAGATGGAGATTGAGGCGGAGCACTACAGTAACGGAGTGGCCGAGAGTTCCTCCACCCGCATCATGAACGGCACCTACAAGCACCAGGAGATCATGCAAGGGGATGACAGCAGCGTGGGCAATGGAGTAGCAGGTACGTACATACACTTCTTTTTCTAAGTACTAACAAAAAGTTTGTTATTACACACCCAGACCGGTTTGCTTGAATCCTGTGTTGAAAAAGTAGAAAGACAATATTTTCAGCCTAGTTTACACCTTAACATTACTATGCAAAGTGTGTATAGACACCTATATCTGGAAAACAAATAACCTGATCTCACTGTTGTGTTTACACCTGATATTTACTCTTCATCTGCATTCTATACACACTTTTATCAGAACACGTGCACATTATGCAAATAAGCTATCTAGGTAAAGTGTGCAGGAGGAGGACAAATCTGCATCTGCATAGATTCATTGAACTGACTTAAGACACATCAAACGTCACTAATTTGAGCACAAATGATGAATCAGCTTCAGCTTCCCACCCATTAGTCACTGATTTACATGTTATATGCATATGGCTGTCCACAACGTGCCCTCATATACACACATCATTTACATGAAACACACTAATTTATCTAGGTCAGTTATCCAAGAAGCAAGGAAAGAACTAAGGGCGTACTCTCACTAGGCCTGGTTGCCTTGTACCATGCCCAAGCACGATTGCCACCCCTCCCCACTCCCCTGCTGGCCTGCACTCACATTGCATTTAACTTTCCGGGCCTTAGCATGCTTACGTCATTACGATGCGGCTTTTTGTTTTGAAGAAAGTCGGAAGAAAAGCACTCTCAGACAGCACAATGAAGTCCATCATCGTAACACTACTTATCTTACTTTTTTACTTTTTTTTTTAGGATAGCTGTTTCTTGACTTTTGAATTCTTTTTATTTAAAAACATTTTTTTTACTGTTTGGTATATATACTTATTTTTATGATTTCTATCTATACATGATTGTTTATGTAAAGCGCTTTGAGAAGCTACTTTTAAAGGTGCTACATAAAATAAAGTTTATTATTATGGCTTATTTGGAGTCGTTTGGGGCACGGTGACACTCGGTGCTCTCACATCCCTAATAGATTGCCTAATATATTTCTCACTTATGCAGCGCGTCGATTTTCACTTACTCGTGCTGCACGTATCAGAAGATTTTTACGGATGCAGCTGACAGTCACATCATCAACATCATGTTTCAAGTTCTGTGCTCAAGCACAGTACGCATCTACTGTGATCTAATCCAGGTGAACTGAACTGAAAGTCCATTTTGTTTGAGTAGTGTGATCGCGCCGTACCATGCCCGAGTCCACGTCTTCGAGCGGTCCGGGGCACAGTACGGCGCAATCGCGCTAGTCAAACAAACAGTACTTTTGGAGTCAAACATGCACTGTAGGCACTGTACAGATCACACTGTACAGGCACTGTACAGAGGAGGTGGAATTATACATATAACAATAATACATATTACAACATTATACATATAACAATAATAAAATGTCTTCAAAAATGGCATAAAATGTGCACACAGAATGAAGATTTAAAATAATACTGATTGAAACACAGTTTCAGTGATTGAAAGTATGGTCCATGAGCTTTGCCTTTGCAGTCTTGACTTTATACTGAAATTAAAGGTATGATATAAAATATCCAAGCAATTGTGTGTGCATTAGTCTATCGTACTTTAGTTTTTCTTAATAAAGCTGTTGGAGCTGGTGCAGTTTTGAGGTATTCAGTACTAACCCTGTAGTATCGAGGCTGTCAGAAAGTCTTGCATGGTTCCGAGTGAGGTGCTGGAGCGACTATAACAAAATGACTGAAAGAAACGCGTCCTTAAATCAAATCAGCAAAATGCTGAACGAAATCACTGAAAAACAGAATACACACCACATCTGGTATGTTTTAGCTGTTGAGATACGATTATGAAATAACCTCCAGAGTTGCACGATAAAACATTTTGTGTGTGATTCTTCTGCTTTTAGTGAAAGGTTCTCTTGTGCAAAATTATGAATATAAGTGTTATTTTCGATATTGGGGTTGTGGTGGTGGGGTACTACTTAAACTGCTCACATTACTATACTTGCTATAATTATGAATGGTATTGATTGTGATTAGATTATTTAACTGCAAATCAAGCAGTTTTCTGGCTGTTAAGATATTCCACTCAAATCTACACGCACTCCAACCAGGAAACTGTCCTAGTGATTGTGTAGGCTTGTTTTACAATCAGATTTGATTGTATGCAACTTTTGATGAATAATGTTTACACAATCTGAGATTTGATCACAGCCATACTTGTTCCAGAAATGGCCCGGGTAATCTGATGACATTCTAAAAGCATTGTGTGCTGTGTTTTTATTTATATATATATATATATATATATATATATATATATATATATATATATATATATATATATATATATATAAACAACAAATATATATATATATATATAAACGCACACACACGCACACACACAGACACACACGCTGTTTTTAACATAGCCGAATGCTCTCCAATCATGATGTGAATGTGTAGATGGGGCCTTGGATAATTAAGCACTCTTTTTTTTCTTTTTTTCCCCCCTTCATTTTGAAGATCAGCCCTGACCAGCCTCTCTCTCTCTCTCTCTCTCTCCCCCCTCCACCTCAACCCCCCTTCTGGCTGTTGCTAAACCAAGCTCTTCTGTATGCAGGAGGGACCGATGCAGTAGTCTGAAACAGAGACTGGAAAGCCTTTTTAGAGCTTTTAAATCATACATGTCACTACACATTTAGTCTGCTTTAAAACATAAGCCACTGGATGCGTTCAGCATCCATTTAATTATACTGCAGTTTGAAAAGCAGTGTGAGGATTGGTATTAAAACACTAGTAAATAATAATTTTTTTCTGACTTTTACAATGGAAAAAAGGGATACAGAACCTACTGCTAAATTACACAAAGAAGGTCCGAAACAAAAAGCTGTTCTATAGCAAAACCTACAAATAAATAATGTAATAAGACAAAGACTTTGTAATCGACAAGTTTAAGCAAGTTTAAGTTGCAAGTGTTCAAGAAAACTCATTGAGAATGAACCTTGTGATTTCTGATGCACTCATTTTGACTGACTGCATACTGTATATTTATATGGAAAGATATAATTGTTGAACAAAACAAATAGATTAGGTCTAGTTATGATGGGTAGTTCTAATCTGCCATGGAAGTCTCATATCCACATGCAGCTGTTATTGTTCTCACCGTGTACCGCCCACACATTATCATCATCTAGATATCTGTAGACAAGGAAATCTATTGGTGACAATATACCTGTTAAATATTGCAATGTCTTTGGTAAGTGTAAGCTGTCTGATTTTATTGCATATCTACCCTTAATTATTTTAAGAATACGTGTAGCTCTTGGTGGAAATGCGGTCATGGATTTTGCAAAAGGTCCATGCCTAAATGAGCTTGTTTATTTCCTTTCTCTTTTTAGAGGACAGCTGTGGTTCGAGGCAGCTGTGTGGAGGTAACCAGGCCGCCACGGAGCGCATGATCCAGTTTGGCCGCGAGCTGCAGGCGCTCAGTGAGCAGCTCTCACGCCAGTACGGCAAGAACGCCATGCATAAGAAGATGC
>NC_071258.1:15175413-15182913 GCF_023375685.1 Ictalurus furcatus
AGTAGAGCCCTGAGTTTATCTGCAAAGTTTTTTCCTGTTCGGCGTGATAACGTTTAATGTCCCTGACAGCCTCTGTAGTGCCATTTAACAACATGTTAGTGTCATAATTTCCGAAGCGAAGCAAGCAGCTCGAGCGCTAAAATGCTAACCTGTTTCCGGGTTTTGGCATTACAAAATGACGTCATCCCTCCGCCGCTCTATGGTGATTGGCTGTAAGTGTAGGAAGCGTTTGATTTGATGTGCAGCGGCGTTTTAGCGGAGGACAAACTTTAAACGTCAATATCGCAGTCGATCATGCAAAACAATGCAGTTGATTAGGTAAAACATCAAATACCTTGTCTTTATATGTTTATTTGTTTAAATACAAGTCAATTACAAATACATTTAAAAAATACATTTACAAATCACTCCTCTTTGTTTTTTCCATACTGTCCCAACTTTTTTGGAATTGGGGATGTCAATTTAGTATAACCTCCACTCTTCTGGGAAGACATTCTTCTATTTTTACTCGTACTAAATTGTTTCAGATATTAAAACTAAACCGAAGATAAAACAAAGGCAACCTGAATAAACACAAAATACAGTTTTTAAATGATCATGTTATTTATTGAAGCAAAATGTTATCCAATACCAACTGGGCCTGTGTGAAAATGTATTTGCCCCCATAGGTACTCATTCCCCAAATCTATGAAACTGAATTCATAATGGGGTTCAGCTGGATTAGACACAATCAGGCCTGATTACTGCAAACCCTGTTCAATCAAATCAGCACTTAAACAGAACTTTTTCGACAGCTTGAAGTTGGTTAAAAGGTCTTACAGTAACACACTATGCCTAAGTTGAAAGAAATTCCAGAAATGATGAGGAAGAAGGTGATTGAAATACATCAGTCTGGGAAGGGTTACAAAGCTATTTCAAAGGCTCTGGGACGCCAAAGAACCACAGTGAGAGCCATTGTATCCAAATGGAAAAACTCGGCACAGTAGTGAATCTTCCCAGAAGCAGCCAAGTTTCCAAAATTCCTCCAAGAGCACAGTAACTATTCATCCAGGAAGTCACAAAAGAGCCATCTCACATCAATACAGGTCACTGATCATGACTCCACTATCAGAAAGATGCTGGGCAAAAATAGCTTCCACAGAAGAGTGGCGAGGTGAAAACCACTGCTAACCCAGATGGTTTGTCTGAATTTTGACAAAACGCACCTTGATGACCCTCAAACCTTTTGGGAGAATGTGCTGTGGACTGATGAATTGAATGTGGAACTGTTTGGAAGACAGGAGTCCCGTTACACCTGGTGTAAACCAAACACAGAATTCCACAAAAAGAACATCATACCTATGATCAGGCATGGTGGTGGAAATGTGATGGTGTGAGGATGCTTTGCTCCTTCAGGGACTGGACAACTAGCAATAATTGAGAGAAACATGAATTCTGAAAACATGAAACAAATAATAATTGAGAGAAACATGAATTCTGCTCTCTATTAGAAAATCCTAAAGGAGAATGGATTTTGTTTCAATAAAAAACTAATAATAATAATTGTATTTTTTATGTTTTCTTTAGTTCGAAGATCTAAAACTGTTCAGTATGAAAGATACACAACAACTGAAGAAATCAGGGCAAATACTTTTTCACAGCACTGTATACTATGTATCATGAAACTGTCTTCAAGTATGTTGATATTTTGCCATATTGCCCACTCCAGAACCTGAGCAGGTTTTTACAGATGCCTGTTAGAAATGATCTTAATGGCTGAGAAGTGGATATTTTGATATTCTTTTGACATTGACTTTGTGTTTGATTACCACTGCTTTTGTGTGTGTGCGTGTATGTGCATGTGTGTGCGTGCATAGGATGCATTTAGTCTATTAGCATACTCAGACCCATGGAACTGCCCAGTGGGCCAGCAGTTGGACCCCACACAGAGAGAGGCCATCTGCTCCGCTCTCAACAGCGCCATCTTGGGTAACAACCTGCTGGCTCACAAATACACACACAAATGCACACACTTATGTAGTGTTACTGTTTATGGATTTCAGTAGTTCTAGCTTATTATAGATAGTGTTATCACCTAACAGCTCCAGGGTCCCCAGTTCAAGCCTGAGGGTTGCCTACAGGTTCTCCTTAACAAAAAAATTTTTTTTTGCCTATGTAGATTGACTACTCTAAATTGCCCCTAGAAGCGAATATGTGAGTGTATGGTGCCCTC
Source organism: Ictalurus furcatus (assembly GCF_023375685.1). Taxonomy (NCBI): domain Eukaryota; kingdom Metazoa; phylum Chordata; class Actinopteri; order Siluriformes; family Ictaluridae; genus Ictalurus; species Ictalurus furcatus. The sequence continues at coordinate 15,177,626 of NC_071258.1, forward strand.
CAATGGTCTGGTGTCCCACCCATTCTTGTATTCTTTCTTCACACCCAGTGTTCCCAGTAGCTAGAGACTTACAAAGTTATTATATTTTCCTAAATGTATTTTGTTTCACCCTTTTTTTATGTTCTCTTCTCTTTATCAATTAGTAAACTCAGCCAAGCATAAATTTCACATTTCTAGCGTTTTTCAGTTAAAAAAAATTCAAGTAAATGACAAACCCTAATACTGAGAGTGCCCTCTCCCCCTCTGTCTGTCTGTCTGTCTCTCTCTCTCTCTCTCTCTCTCTCTCTCTCTCTCTCTGCTTTTCCAACAGAGTCTCAGAATTTACCCAAGCAGCCCCCTCTCATGCTGGCACTGGGGCAGGCCACCGAGTGTGTGCAGCTCATGGCCCGTGTGCGTTCCGGCTCTTGCTCATTTGCCAGAGTCGACAACTTTTTGCACTAGCCCATGTCCAGGTGAGGGATCCAGCTCTCTGGTGCAAACACACACACACTGTGGATGGCTGACCAATAATTTGTCTCATTTCAATCCATAATACCTACGCTGAATGTCTGAATAACACGCCTACCATAGGTATGGCTATGTTAGACTTGATGATAACACCAGTCCTATCAGGTACATGTTCCAACATTGTCTTGAGTTGGTTCTTGTCAATTGTAGCCCATTCTTCAACTGACTGGATGCAATGTACCTACTATTTCAGTGCATCACCTGCTGCTCCAAATAATCTTTCAGGTTTATCACATTGATTAGAAACTGTTAAACCATCTGTTGTAACCCACTTTGGTGAATTCCTTGATTCCAAGCTTGATTTACAAAATCAGTTTGCATGAGGAAGCTTGCAAAGCTTGATTTACTTTGGTGATTCCTTTGGAATGCAATAAAACCCTTCTGCCTCTTATCTACCTTCCATATAGCCTATAATCACACTGATCTCAATCACAATAAAGACCGTTCATGTGAACACTTCAATCGGAAAACAGTAAACCGATTAAGTCCAATCTGAATGAACTTTCTGTGCAATTGAACGAGATGGGTAATCCTTTTAATAATCCTTTAACTAGAGTAATAGTGTAAATCTTTAACTAGAATAATAATGTAGATTATTTTCAGAATCTGCTTGTGTGTTCTGTATATCTGCGTTTTGGTCGTGATGCGCAAACACAATTCATGTTAAACATTTGAATCTATTTAAAAGAATTGTGAGGTGGGATGGACATTAAACGAACTATTTAAAGCAGATGCAGGATGCCGACTAACCAGTACTTTTCAGTGGTTAATATTTGCCAGAAATTCAGCAAGGATATAGAGCATGCATACTGTAAATAAAAAGGGGTAAAAAATAAGATTCCTTGTGGTGTTCCTAAACAATAACTTTTAATCTTATAAGATCATTAAAGGCATTATACTGATGTATAATGTGTGCATTTTGTTATTTTTAGCAAGAACTGAATATTGTGTGAATATGAAATATGTCCAAAAAGCTTCTTCTCCCTGTATGTTTAATAATCATTTATTATTATTTATTATAATTTGCTGGAATGGAAATAATTTAAAAGCAGCTTGAGTAAAATCTAGAGCTGCAACAGCTAATCGATAAAATCGATAATAATCGATTATGAAAATCATTGCCAACGTATCTCATTATTGATTAGTTGGTCTGTGCACGGCAGGGGGTGCGTTTACTCACTACGTTACTTCCCTTCCGAAAACACGCTTTGGAGCGTAAATTAAAGTAAACACGACGTAGTAAACTAAAGTTGTGTCCCAAATGATGTACTGTACAGTTACACTATGCACTGTGTACTCTACCGTCTAGTATATGAATTTTAGAAAGGTAATATCATCTCAAATAGAACACTAGCGTTTTTTTTATAATCGGAAGTATAAGCTGCTTCCTAGTCAGTGGCGCATGACGTCATACGCACGTAACGTGACGCCACTAGCCAGAATACCCATAGACACCGACAATAACTTTCTTCAGTTTATTGTTTGTCAATGTTACCTTTTATTCCCAACATGACCTCAGTCACCATCAGACGCAGGCAAAATCATCACGTGACTGAGGAAGAAAGTGTGCGACCTCAAGGTCCTCTAAACCAGGGGGGGCATTTTATATTAAACACCGCTGAGAAGATCAAACTTTATGAAGCGGAGTTTGTGTAGCACTGAAGCACGACAGTGATGCTGTCGCGAGTTGCTTAAAAGGTTTAGTTTTATTTAAGTTTATTGACATTATATGTTGTACCAGTGTAACTTATGTCGTTTATTATAACAGAAGTGATGTGTTAGTAATGAGGCCACGGTGCTCCTCATGCGCGGTGTAGACGCGGTGATGCACAGTGAACGCGAGTAAGATCTGTAATGTCTAATTAAAACACTATGATCAGAAGTAAAAATTATATTCCTAAAGGCAGCGAGTAACAGAAACCACAAGGTGCAGTGAAAGAGTTTTTATTATTAATTTAGGACTGTAGTTTAATTCAGGGCTTTTTGTGCATCCATAAGAAGTACTCTTATATTATTATATGATTGATTATATATATATATATATATATATATATATATATATATATATATATATATATATATATATATATATATATATTCTGCTGTGTGTGTGTTTTCAGTCTTATATAATTGGACAAAGAGTTGTGTAAAGTTTTAGTCTAAAGTTTATATTTGTAACACTCAGTTTGTGGATTTTATTTTAGATAAACGAAAAAAGGTACTGAAAGTTTGCCCCCATCCGATTAATCAATTAATCTGAAACAAATAATCTACTTATCGATTGTGAAAATAATTGTTAGTTGCAGCCCTAGTAAAATCTGAATGCTCTCACCAGACTCTGGTTTCTCACAGTTATGGTAATGTTGACTAAACCTTAGTCCACTTACGAATAACTTTGGATTACATTTAATATGCATAAAAACAGAGATTGTCTACAGAGTATCTAGTTTAAGATTTATACCAACAGTTCATTAGGAATCTGTAATTGGAATGAATTCATTCAGATTGGTTAACATGGCCAAGGTGCCTCTTCCAACGTCTTCTCTCAGTGCTGCTGTTCATTTGTTCAGTTTCAGTGCCGTAATGCTACGTTTATCCAGGTGTGTATCTAGTGACATTATACAGTCAAGGTTTATTTACATTTTTTTGTGATGTTTTTTGTGATGTAATAATGCGTGTGTGGGTGTGTGTTTCCTCAGGCAATGTTCAGGACAGTTAAGAAGAGGACTTTCCAGCCGGTTACCATGAGGAACACGCTTGTTTGAAACCGTGCATTCACTTGCCGCAGGCAGTTCGGATGAGAGACGACTAGAAACGTGGAGGAGAGGCTTCTTTTTAATTTAGTATTATTAAATACAAACTGTGTGACACTATTTAAAGGCAATTAATTATTATTCTGTTTATCTAGTCATTTTTATTTTAGTTTCTATTTTGTCAGTTTGTTGTGCTCGCCTTGACATTGAACCGGAATTCCCTTCATTGTTTTTATGGGTGGATTCAGGGCGTAGTATTCCAGACACACACACCGAGGGGTAAAACATAGCAGTAAAGTCTTCTTCATATTATAAGAAGCAACACACCTCCCTTATTCAGAACTCAGGTATTTCTGACACGTGTCATTTAGCATGTAGAATGAGGTATTGCTACTGCTAGCAGTACTGTGATAACTCAGTAAGGCTTTGCTTATATACAGTATGAAATATATATAATGTATACACATACACACGTATGTGTGTTTATATATATATATATATATATATATATATATATATATATATATATATATATATAATGTGTGTGTATGTATGTATGTATATGTGTGTGTATATATATATATATATATATATATATATATATATATATATATATATATATATATATATATATATATATATACACACACACACACATATATATATATATATATATATATATATATATATATATATATATGTGTGTGTGTGTGATATATGTATATGTGTGTGTGTATATATATATATATATATATATACACACACACACATATATATATATATATATATATATATATATATATATATATATATATATATATATATATATATATATATATATATATGTGTGTGTGTATATATATGTGTGTGTATATATATATACACAAATATATATACAAATGAAATTTTATTGGTTACTACACCACAGGTCTGTTTTTTTTTTTTTTTGTTTTTGATATTTGAAAGCGTGTTCAAGATTTTCGAGAAGGTGCGGAGTTCCCGTGTGTCTCACCTCCAAGCTAATAGTTTACGTCAGGCACCAGCACTGGTCTTTTTATTAGATTGCGAATCATACAAATGCATTGTAGACCCAGACTTGATAAGTATTTTTTATAAAGCTCTGGTTTCTCTCACGTCAAAACAAAGCTTCTATTTTAATGATGATCTTTATAGAGTACACTTATGTGAAACCCCAGCTTTTATCATTTTTGGTCAGCTTTATGGAAATTTAACCTGTTGGTGTGTGTGTGTGTGTGTGTGTGTGTGTGACTGCATTGAATAAAAATATGAAGTTTTTGTCAAAGTAAACCAAGATGAATAATTTCATTAACTTTGACTGCAACATTGGAAGCTTGGAAACTGACTAACGTGTTCCACAATTCCTACATTTTGTATCTGCTAGGATAGTGTTTATGATGAGGGGTTTCCTCAAATTATCTACACCATCTCTACTGATTGTGTATTTGTAGGTGTTGGACTGATTAAGACGACTGTTGGAGACACTGTACTTCAGCTATTATAGAGTGGAACACCCGTAAAATGAATGAGGGGTTTGGAGTTAGGTGGTTCTTTTATTTTCTTACCTCTTTTGTTCTTTGCTCCATTGCAAGCTTTGTTCCTTCCTTCACATTTCTCTTCAGTCCATTTTCACACTGTCTCACACCTTCTCGCTGTCATGCCATCACAAGCTGTGACATTATCACTACACACAATATTGACTCTGTCACTGCAGGACGTGAACAAAGTGGTCTCCTGCCCCTCATTTAGGTGTATATGGCACACAAATACATAATTTTTATTCTACGGTACTCACTTCTTTTAAAGTTCTCTTGGCCTCTGGCCATAAACAGAACCAAGTTTCTTCCCCAGAACCCGCCGTTTCCTCAGCATTAATCTCCTTTCACTGTTGGTCACCATACGATTGTTACATCCTTTATTTTACCCCTGTATGTTCCATTGTTTTTAGATGTATTGCATTGTATTCAGTTATACCTCACTCAGATTGCAAACAGCCTTGTTCATGTCACA